>NC_090648.1:44817718-44927718 GCF_040937935.1 Hyperolius riggenbachi
CATGCGTGTCCCCCCAGAGTCGTTCGTCGCGGCAGGGAAGCCTGCTTGTTTCCTTGCGACGAACGACTGTGGGGGGACACGCGTGTCCCCCCCCCCCCCCAGCTGGCAGTGTTGTATAGAAGCGAGAGGGCAAAGGGGGAGAAGAAGAAGAACAGACGAAGGCGGCGGCTTCATGTGTTACATTGCCGCCGCCTTCATTTTAATTCCGGCACTTCAAATACAATGTATATTCGTTGCCATTAACACACTGTATCGTTACGTTGCGTATCAACAATGTAATTAGCGCCACCTGCGGCCACCTGTTACCATAGTAACTATGAATGGAATTAGATACAACTGCGCATCGAAATTCGCTACAACAGCGCCACCTGCCGGATGCGCCCGGCTAACGGATAAGTACCCTTTTTCCTTTTCCAAAGACTTATCTCAGGTGTGTACCTTGCCTCAGCCTTTTGTAAAGATGTGTATATATTTTTTTTTTAATGCATTACATTTGCTTTTATATTTACATTTTATATACATCTGTGACATCATTGGTGTTTTTTTCTGTGTTGTAGAGATATGTGTGCTTTTTTTCATCCACAGTTAAAAGACAGAATACAGGAAAAACATCATTAGCCATAATTTACATAAAACCACATGCAAAAAACACAAAAAAATGCAGTACAGAAGTATTGCCATTGAGTGTGAATTGCACGTGGTATGTACAAATCGCAATGCAGAAATCGATGTTTTTACAAATTGCGGGCAGGCCCATAGGATTGTACTAGGTGTGATTTTTTTTTTTTTTTTGCATTGAGGAAAAACGTATGTGAAATAAACGAGGTGTGGACCCTTCATCAGTCCATGCAAATTCCACTGGCGATGGAGGGGACTAGGGATGATCAAAGAGATGCAAATACTTTTGAGTTTATACAAATGTATGTACATTTTTATGCAAATATAGGCAGCTTGAAATTGGACCAATCAAGTCCCACCAAGGTTTAAATTGATTGGTCCAATTACAAGCTGCATATATTTGCATACACTTTACATAAATTTGCATAAACTCAGAAGTATTTGCATATCATTAACCATCCCTAGAGGAGACCCAGTGGGAAATCTCATAGGAAACGCTTCTCCAATCAGCACCCTCTACAGCAGCCTTTCTCAACCTTTCTACCCTGGAGGAACCCTGCAAATAACTTTGGGACATCAGGGAACACCTGCAAACAATTTTTTGATCTCGAGGAACTCCTGCATTTATTTTGCAGGAGGCGTGGTCTTTAAAAGTATGTGTGGCTGTTTATTTCACTACCCCATTACACTGCCACTCATTATACTGCCTCCTAAGCCCCTATTTAGTGCTTCTTGTTACAGTACCACCTATTATAGTGTTCTCTATTATACTTCCCCCACGATGAGGGAAAATGCCAAGGAACCCCTGCAGAGTACTCAAGGAACCCTAGTCGAGAAAGCCTGCTCTACAGCCTGAAGCCAAGTTCCCAGCAGCGATACATATAAAATCGCTGCCGGGAGACTTGGGCGCAGGATACAGCTGATATACGGCTTATCCTGCTGCTGCATAAGTCCTGGCGGTGTTAATTACTATTCCCCCTCCAGGTCCACGTGGATGGTGAGAAATGATTTATTTATTAATGACTTAGTAGATGCAGTAGTGAGCAATGTTGCTATTTTTGCAGATGATACAAAATTGTGCAGAATCATCAACTCTCAGGAAGATAGTGTCATATTGCAACAGGATCTGGATAGGATATGGGCACATACATGGCAGATGAAATTCAATGTTGATAAGTGTAAAGTCATGCATTTTGGTCGTACCAATGATCTAGCACCATACAAAATAAATGGGATACAGTTGGGAACATCAAACTTGGAGAAGGACTTAGGAGTACTCATCGACAACAAGTTAAATAATCGTACTCAATGCCAAGCCGCTGCAGCTAAAGCGAACAACATTTTGGAATGCATTAAAAGGGAAATAAAAACTCGAGATGCTAGCATAATATTGCCCTGTTTAACTCTCTAGTAAGGCCACATCTGGAATATGGAATTCAATTCTGGGCACCACATTACAAAAAAGATATTGCAGTTTTAGAGCAGGTGCAGAGACGAGCAACAAAATTGATACGTGGGATGGAAGGTCTCACTTACCAAGAAAGGTTAGATAAACTGGGTTTATTTAGTCTAGAGAAAAGACGCCTTAGAGGAGATCTAATTAACATGTATAAATACATCAGAGGGCAATATAATAGCTTGGCGGATGAGCTTTTTGTCCCTAGGCCTTCTCAAAGGACTAGAGGACATGATCTGCGCATGGAGGAAAAACGTTTTAGCCATTTATTTAGGAAAGGGTTCTTTAGGCCTGGAACCCACTGAAATCCGCAAACGCAACCGCTAGCGTTTTGCATGAGCGGTTTGCAAGCGGATTCATGCGAGTTTTCGGTCGCGTTTTACAACAGTGTATTTTTTTCCTCAGCGGTTGTGTAGCGTTTTGCGTTTCGCGTTTTTATCCTGATTGGTCCTGTGAATTATTTTTAATTTTGTTACAGTGTGCTGAACCGCAAAACGCTAGCACAACCGCTCACTTTAGGTTTTGCTGAGCGTTTCTGCTAGCGTTTCAATACTTTACATTGAAGCGCTAACGCTCCCAAAATGCTGCAGGTCCTGCGTTTGCGTTTCTGGGAAACGCAAACGCTCCTGTGGAAGTTGCCCCATCCATTAACATCAGCTGAGCGTTTTGGCAAAACGCTAGCGTATCGCAGCGCTGCCAAAATGCTCAAAAAAACGCTCTTGTGGGTTCCAGCGCTTACAGTAAAAGTGATTAAGATGTGGAATGCATTGCCACAGGAAGTCGTTATGGCAAACTCTATACCTGCATTTAAAGGGGGCTTAGATGCTTTCCTTGCGTTACAAGACATCCATGGCTACAATTACTAGGTAATGCCTAATGATGTTGATCCAGGGATTTTATCTGATTGCCATCTGGAGTCAGGAAGGAATTTTCCCTTTTGGGGCTAATTGGACCATGCCTTGTGGGGGTTTTTTCGCCTTCCTCTGGATCAACAGGGGTATGTGGGGGACGGGCTGGAGTTGTACTTTGTACTGGTTGAACTCGATGGACGTATATGTCTTTTTTCAACCAAAATAACTATGTAACTATGTAATTCGGCTTCCAGCTACTGCTGGAGGACGAATTACAGTGCTTTAAAAGTAAGGTACTTTTCCGTTAGCGGGTGCATCCACTAGGTGGCGTTAATTACTATTCCCCCTCCAGGCTGCCATGGATCGTAGGGAAAGATGGAATTCTGGTGGAGTTTTATCGCCACCTAGTGGATGCACCCGGCTAATGGAAAAGTACCAAAAGTAACGTAGCGCCGCTATAGCCATAATTCCTATTGAGGTCTATGGTGGCGCTGGCTGCGCTCAGATCTCCTGCGCTGTTATTACAGTGCTTGGAGTAGTGTGGGTGTAGTTACAGTATTACTACAACCTATCTGAAATCTACAAGTTTTAGAGGGTGCTGTCCAGCCAATCACGTTAGCAGAATTTCCTTTTTGAGGTCTCCCACTGGATCGCCTCAAGTTTAGGGAGCGCTTTAAATCGCTAGCGATTTCCCTAAACTCTCTGCCAATGTAAATAAATATAACAAATTCCACAGTAGCGATTGCGATTAGCAAAACCGCAATTGCAGGACATGCAGCATTTTGTGAGCATTTGAGCTTCAATGTAAAGTATTGAAGCGCAGGCAAATCGCTCATGTATCTTTACACAACGATTTGTGTGCGATTTAAAGAGAATCTGTATTGTTAAAATCGCACAAAAGTAAACATACCAGTGCGTTAGGGGACATCTCATATTACCCTCTGTCACAATTTTGCCGCTCCCCGCCGCATTAAAAGTGGTTAAAAACAGTTTTTAAAAGTTTGTTTATAAACAAACAAAATGGCCACCAAAACAGGAAGTAGGTTGATGTACAGTATGTCCACACATAGAAAATACATCCATACACAATCAGGCTGTATACAGCCTTCCTTTTGTATCTCAAGAGATCATTTGTGTGTTTCTTTCCCCCTTCTGCTCTCATGCACTGAAGTTTCAGGCTGCTCTTTTCTTCCTGCAAACAGCTCTGCCCTTGTCTGTAATCCTCAGTATGTGAAAGCCCAGCCAGCTCAGAGGATGATTTATCCAGCTTGTAAAAGATAAGAGAGAAGAGAGAATCTGCCATAATCTAAATAACACACAGGCAGTGTGCAGAGAGGGGCCTGGAGGGGGGAGATTCATCACAGAACCACAACACTGAAGAACTTGGCAGCCTTCCAGACACAGGCTGACAAGTCTGACAGGGGAAAGATACATTGATTTATTACAGAGACTGTGATAGCTGAAAGTGTTGCAGTAAGCCAGAACACATTAGAATAGCTTTTGGAACTTGTAGGATGATAAAAAACAGGATGCAATTTTTGTTACGGAGTCTCTTTAAATGACTGCAAACTGTTTTAAAAAAAAATGGGTACTTTTCCATTAGCCGGGTGTAACCTCTAGGTGGCGATAAGGTTCTTTTCCGTTAGCCGGGTGCATCCACTAGGTGGCGATAAAACTCCACCAGAATTACATCTTTCCCTACTATCCATGGCGGCCTGGAGGGGGAATAGTAATTAACGCCACCTAGTGGTTGAGCCCGGCTAACGGAATAGTACCGCGATAATTACTATTCCCCCTCCAGGCCGCCATGGATAGTAGGGAAAGATGCAACTCTGCTGGAGTTTTATCGCCACCTAGAGGATGCGCCCGGCTAACGGAAAAGAAACAAAAAATTAAATAATAATTTGAAACAACCAATCAGAATTAAAATCGCTAATCGCAAATTGCTATCACAATCGCTGGCAAAAAGCTTACACTTTTAAAATCGCAACCAAAATCACCAGAAAACGCACATGAAATTGCTTACAAAACGCTAATTAAAAACACTAGCAATTACGATAGCGATTTGCGACTTTAAGTGGGTTCCAGGCCTAATTATAAGTAGGATCAACAAAATTAGGCCTCTTTTTCACAGACTGCTGAACTGTGTGCTCAGCAAGCAGTTACAGGCAGCAACAAGCAGTTACCATGCAGCAGTGAGCAGTTTTGAGAGCTTCAGAGGCATTTCACTGCCTATCAACAGTCCGTGGAAAAGGAGCCTTATTTGCATTAAGTTGGAATTGTCTGCATATCATTGACATTCCCTGGTATTGACCAATCAAATGGCAGACAGCAGCTGATTCATTAATCATCTCCTGTTTGGACCCTGAGGATTTCTACTCCTGATGAACCAGAATTTGCTTCTAGTCTTATTTTCTGCTCATCATTTATCTGAAGCAGCATTTAAAAGGAAATCAGCAATAACTTTATCGAATTTTTCCCATTTCCCACATGTTTTGTTTGTAAAGTAATTAATGCCTGCAGTCATTATGAAACCAGCATTTCATTTCTAAGAATCAGGGTGTGACAGTGGCCTCCTGCCGTGTACTCTTACTACATGTGAATCAAGCTTGTATGTTACTATCCGGCCTGCTCCAATGACATGTCAGGTATATAGTTAGTTACAGCACAAGACAATCAGACATTTCTAAGCTGAAGTATAAAACTTCATGCCTTACCTGAGGAAGACTTATCCCTGCACACAGCTGACTTCCTGTCCCAGAATCCCTGGAGCACATGGCAGGTGCCCTCTGGTAAATATTTGAGGCCTCGTTTTCATAGACTGTTGACAGGCAATGAAATGTCTCTCAAACTCTCACAACTTCTCACTGCTGCCTGGTAACTGCCTGCTGAGCACACATCTCAACCATACTGTAGAAAAGAGGCCTTATGCTGGGCATACATGGCGCGATTATTCCTTATCAATCGAGCCGCTGATGGCTCGATTGATAATTTCCGACAGGTCTTATGACCTGTCGGAAATTATCCGAATCGATCCGGACGGTGGCGGGAGTTGATCCGGCGGCTAATCAAGCCACTGGGTCGACTCATGTATGCCCAGCATAAGGTTCTAAAATTCAGCTAAAAAGTAGAAAAAAATAACAAGATTGTTTCACCTGAGGATTATCTGTCTATCTGAGGCAGAGGTCAGACTTGGCTAAATTGCATACATTGGGCTCTATTCACAAAACCATGTGCGGTAACTCTTTTTTTGGGTGAAAAATTACCTCCAGTGATAATTCACTAAAAATAGTGAAAATAGTGAGTATTCACTAAAAATGTACCAAGTGTGATAAATGTTTGGAAAAACAGGTGATAAAACTGTCAGTAATATGTATGGAAATAAAGCTTTATTTGACCACTGTAGGGCAGCCCATATACTTGCCACTCATTACACAGAGATGACCCAGGAAAGTCTGTCACATTTAAAGTGGGACCTCACCTCAGGACAGAAGTAAAACATATAGAAATGCACCCTGTATGTATATAATTTAGCCTGTCTAATTCCCCCTCATCTGTGAATAATCACAACTGTAATTTTAGCTCTCAGCTGTGCCAGCTGGCTGCCTCAGCAGAGCAGCTAATGTGTAAACACAGGGTGTTAACACTATGTCTGCTTCCATGAAAGCAGGAAGTACATACACTGGAGATTTTTTTGCTGGATTTTTATCAGCTGTAACAA
The DNA here is from genome assembly GCF_040937935.1 of Hyperolius riggenbachi. Classification (NCBI taxonomy): domain Eukaryota; kingdom Metazoa; phylum Chordata; class Amphibia; order Anura; family Hyperoliidae; genus Hyperolius; species Hyperolius riggenbachi. The sequence goes on from NC_090648.1 coordinate 44,824,365, forward strand.
AGAAATGTTTTTCTTTAAAGGTTATTATGCTGTTACTTATCTTTTAGAGCAGAGAGGAATTTCCTCCTCAGCATCTATTAAATCATCTAAAAGACTGTACGAGGTCTGAAAGTGCACCTTCAGATTAGACACACTCGTCTTCTCTGCCTTCTATGTAAAATTGACATAAACTCGAGCAAACAAAGCTCAATAGGCTCCATCCTGAAGGCCAAAAGCAGAGAAGTGATAATTATCACCTACCATTTGTAGGTGATAAAAAAAATCCTTAACACCAACTTTTCAATTGAGAATCTCAAATTGGAGATAAATTTTAAGGTAATTACCACACTTTTACCGCATGAGGTAATTTAGGGAGAAAAAAAATGGTGTATTTGAAAATGGAGATATTTTGGTCGGTGTTTATCACTACCTAATTTAACTCATGCGGTAACTCATTGAGAATAGAGCCCAATGTATTTCTGTGGGCCTCTCATAATTTCAGGAACAGTCTTCGATTTTTTTTTCTTTTTTGTGCACTACTTTATTACAGGCAATTTCTCATTGACAATCGTTGTCGCCGTTAAAGGACAACTGAAGTGAGAAGAATATGAAAGCTGCCATATTTATTTCCTTTAAAACAATACCAGTTGCCTGGAAGTCCTGTTGATCTATTTGGCTGCAGTAGTGTTTGAATAACACCAGAAACAAGCATGAAGCTTAGCTTGACAGATCAGACAATAACGTCAGATACACCTGATCTGCTGCATGCTTGTTCAGGGTCTATGGCTAATGGTATTAGAGGCAGAGGATCAGCAGGGGTGCCAGGCAACTGGTATTGCTTAAAAGGAAATACATATGGCAGCCTCCATATCTCTCTCGCTTCAGTTGTCCATTAAACAATACCAGTTGCCTGGCTATCCTGCTGATCCTCTGCCTCTAATACCATTAGCCATAGACCCTGAACAAGCATGCAGCAGATCAGGTGACTGTTTCTGACATTACTGTCAGATCTGACATTTATTTAGACATTACTGCAGCCAAATAGATCAGCAGGGCTGCCAGACAACTGGTTTTGTGTAAGCCAGGCTAGGTTCACAGTGGGATGGTATAATGCTATCTACCGCACTGTAATGTTAAGGCTATGCGTCGTTCACGGTGTGATGTTAGCGTCGCATTGTAAACATTGCGCTATGGTAACGCACTGCTGCAGTGTGTGCAGGAACTCTCCTTCCTCGGTTCTCAGATTGATCGCAATGGTGATTGTAGTCATGAAATAAAACGTTGGATAACCCTCAGCAGAAATGCGATGGTAAGCATGAACCAAGTATGGAAAAGCAAAGATATTAGCATTACGACAAAATGTAGACTGGTTCATGCCATTGTTTTCCCCATAACCACGTATGGCTGCAAAAGTTGGACCCTAAGAAAAGCAGATAGAAGAAAGATAGACTCCTTTGAGTTGTGGTGCTGGTGACCGTTGCTTCGCCTTCCATGGACAGCAAGGATGACGAACAAGGAAGTATTGCAACGTATAAGACCAGACATGTCACTGGAAGGCAAGATCACCAGACTCAGACTTAAATATTTTGGCCACGTGATGCAATCAAATTCCTTAAAGAGATACTGAAGCTAAAAAAAATAAATATAAGATTTGTATGTGTAGTACAGCTAAGAAATAAAACATTAGGAGCAGAGACATAAGTCTAATATTGTTTCTAGTACAGGAAGAATTAAGAAACTCCAGTTGTAATCTATGCAAAAGAGCCATTAGCTCCACAACTTTCAAGGTTGCAGAGAGCTCTGTCTTCTGAAGCTTGTTATCTCAACTGTCAGTCATTTAATCTTCTTTTTCTCTGCAGAGAAGGGGTTCAAAAGTTCAGTAGGCTGCTCTGTAAAATCATTTAGAATGCTGAGTAGTGTGTAAACTGCAAATATTAGAGACTGATGTAATGTTATAAAAACACTATATAACTGAAAATAAAAATGAGAATATTCTTTGCTACTAATCCTAGTAATTATCCGTACTACACAACCAATTCATTATACCATAATTTTTTTTTTCACTTTTAAAGAAAGACCTAATGCTAGGACTGGTCAGTGGCAAAAGGCGACAAGGCCGCCAGAGAACGCGTTGGCTTGACACCATCAAAGCTGACACAGGATTGAGCTTAAGGCAACTGGCGGAAATGGTACAAGATTGGACAGCATGGAGAGAGATAACCCATAGACTTGGATACGACTGAATGGATAACATCATCATTATCCTCACCAACGCACTACTGCAGTGCGGTACCTCAATGCAGATGTTAACAGATGCAGGGAAGCATACTTTTCATTGCCTGTATGCTTCACTGTACCTACTTATGTGGCGTTAATGTGCATTGCGACTTTTTGTTGTGTTGTAATTTTGCAATATCTCACTGTGCACCTAATCTTTTAGGCTACTTGCACACCAAGACGTTGCGTTAGGTGCTACGTTAAGGTCGCATAACGTGCACCTAGTGTTGAGCCGAAATTTTCGAAATTTCGCGTTACTATAATTACACATGCGAAATTTGCTATTACGATGCGAAATTATGGTAGCGTAATTGCCATTAAAATCGTAATTGAAAATACCGTAAGCGTAATTTTCAACGCGTAATTTCGCGTTTCATTCATAACGTAATTTCGCGTTAAACCATAACGTAATTTCGCGTTAAACCATAACGTAATTTCGCATTTCTTCATAATTTCGCGAATTTCGTAATTACTTGTTAGCAGGGTTGCTCGCGAATTTTCGCCAAAGGCATTTTCGTCTGCATGGCGAATTTCGATGCAAAATATCACTACATGGCGAATCTTATATGCGAAATAGCATTCCGTAACGCGAAAACGACGCGAAAATTAACGATTACAGTAATATGAACTATCGCGAAATTACGTTATGTAACTACGCTTACAAACGGTTGCATGCAAGGCAAACGTAATTTCGCGATACTCACTGTAATGCGAAAATTAAGCGAAAATTACGCTTACGCGGAATTTCGCGAAATCCTTCTTCATTACGATTATGTACTTACGGCCATAATCGTAATTACACTAATTACGCGAAATTTCGCAAAATCGTAATTAAGTCATTACGCTCATCTCTACGTGCACCTAATGCAACATATGGTGGTGCGGGAGAGGACGGTAGAGTGAGCCGCGTTAGGCAGCTCTATCCGTATAAGGTCTCCCAGAGTGGCGCTGATTGGCCGGCGGGACCACGTGATGCGGAGCGAGACACTCCGCATCACGTGGTCCCGCCGGCCAATCAGCGGCCGCCAGTGCAGTGAATATTAAGTAGCCATGTGCGCGGCTACTGTAGCTGGCTCTCCCTGCCTCCTCTCCGCCCCCCCCACTGAGCATGTGCAAACAGTCTAACGCGGCTATAGCCGCTCTACCGCCGTAGCATGCTGCACTTTCGGCAGAACGTGCAGCGTTACATGTAACGCAACGTGGGCTGTGTGAACAGCCCACTTGTGTTACATTGCTGTGCGTTGGGGGAGCGTTACAGGCGCACTAACGTGCGCCTGTAACGTCTTAGTGTGTAAGCAGCCTTAAAAGTAAGTAAATATGGCAGCCTCCATATCCCTCTTGCTTCAAGTTGTGCTTTTAGGAAAGCCACTCAGTTCCTAAAGTTTTTTTTATATTTTTAGCAGCTTTTTTTTTTTTTTTTTTTTTTAAATATTTACTTATTCTTTATATTATAGAGCAACACTTGAATTTGGAAGGGTTAATAGACATGTGTGATCACTGTTACTATGGCGTTGTGTACCTTATCTCAGTTGTGTGTCCTGTGACCTTTGCTCATGTCTGTGATGGAAGTTTACCTATTCCTGCCTCCACCCAGGAAGTACTCTACATTGCCTCACTATTCCCTGCCATGTCCAGAGCGGAGTCCTCAGCCTCCCGGGCCACCCGCTGCTTCCTCATGTTAGTGTGTCTTCTGTATTCACATTTCCTTTTTCCATCATCATACATTCTGCTATTCTCTTACCACTCTCCTTCCCCTTGTCCTAGCAGCCCCTCCCCCCCTCCTATCCCCTGTCCTGGCATCCCCCTCTGCTCGCCCCCCCCCCCTGTCATGGCATCTCCTTCCTTTATCATGTCCTGGCATCCCCCCTCTCCTATCCCCCTGTCCTGGCATCCCCCCCCCATCTGCCTTGTCCAGACATTCCCCGGCCATGGCATCCCCCCCCCCCCCCCCCGTCCATGTGCCACCCCTCCCCTCTCTCCTCTTCCCTTCCCCCGGCATCCCCCCTCTCCTGGCATCTTGTCCTTCCTCCCCTCCTGTCTTGGCATCCCTCTCTCCTCCTGTCCTGGCATCCCCCTCTCTCTTCTCCTCCTGTCCAGGCATCCCTCTCTCCTCCTGTCCAGACATCCCCCTCTCTCTTCTCCTCCTGTCCAGGCATCCCTCTCTCCTCCTGTCCAGGCATCCCTCTCTCCTCCTGTCCAGGCATCCCCTCTCTCTTCTCCTCCTGTCCAGGCATCCCTCTCTCCTCCTGTCCAGGCATTCTCTCCTCTCTGTTCTCCTCCTGTCCAGTGTCCAGGCATTCTCTACTCTCTCTTCTCCTCCTGTCCAGGCATTCTCCCCTCTCTCTTCTCCTCCTGTCCAGGCATTCTCCCCTCTCTCTTCTCCTCCTGTCCAGGCATTCTCCCCTCTCTCTTCTCCTCCTGTCCAGGCATTCTCCCCTCTCTCTTCTCCTCCTGTCCAGGCATTCTCCCCTCTCTCTTCTCCTCCTGTCCAGGCATTCCCCCCTCTCTCTCCTCCTCCTGTCCAGGCATTCCCCCCTCTCTCTTCTCCTCCTGTCCAGGCATTCTCCCCTCTCTCTTCTCCTCCTGTCCAGGCATTCTCCCCTCTCTCTTCTCCTCCTGTCCAGGCATTCTCCCCTCTCTCTTCTCCTCCTGTCCAGGCATTCCCCCCTCTCTCTTCTCCTCCTGTCCAGGCATTCCCCCCTCTCTCTTCTCCTCCTGTCCAGGCATTCCCCCCTCTCTCTTCTCCTCCTGTCCAGGCACCTCCCCTCTCTCTTCTCCTCCTGTCCAGGCATTCTCCCCTCTCTCTTCTCCTCCTGTCCAGGCATTCTCCCCTCTCTCTTCTCCTCCTGTCCAGGCATTCCCCCCTCTCTCTTCTCCTCCTGTCCAGGCACCTCCCCTCTCTCTTCTCCTCCTGTCCAGGCATCCCCCCTCTCTTCTCCTCCTGTCCAGGCATCCCCCCTCTCTTCTCCTCCTGTCCAGGCATCCCCCCTCTCTCTCCTCCTCCTGTCCAGGCATCCCCCCTCTCTCTTCTCCTCCTCCTGTCCAGGCATCCCCCCTCTCTCTTCTCCTCCTCCTGTCCAGGCATCCCCCCTCTCTCTTCTCCTCCTCCTGTCCAGGCATCCCCCCTCTCTCTTCTCCTCCTCCTGTCCAGGCATCCCCCCTCTCTCTTCTCCTCCTCCTGTCCAGGCATCCCCCCTCTCTCTTCTCCTCCGGTCCAGGCATCCCCCCCCCCCCCCTCTCTTCTCCTCCTGTCCAGGCATCCCCCTCTCTCCAAACCTAAAAAAGCTTTATTGGCAGGACCAAATACATTTAGCATTGCCAAAGCAAAACAAAACATTAACATGGGGAGGGGGATTGTGGGAATAAGGGAAGGATATAGGGGTTGGGGTATATAGTCCATAGGTGTGTGGAGGATGTAAGGGACAGCATGGGGGACTGGGATATACAGTCCATAGGGGGGTATTGGGGGTATACAGTCCATGTGGTATCATGTTCCTCTCGGTGGCAGGCTGTGACATATCGGGCAGCTATTTGCATGGCTGTTTCCTCCTCCCCCAGTAGGATGTAGAGTTTCCTCTCCTCATCTGTGGAGGTAAAATCCTGGATGTGGGCGGAGAGTCTCTGGAAGTGGGTGGTCCTCACAGGTGCGTATTTGCTGCAGTGTAGCAGGAAGTGGCCCTCATCCTCCAGACCTCCTGGTCACATTGTCTGCACAGTCTCTCCTCCCGGGGCTTCCATGTCTGTCTGTGCTGCCCTGTCTCTATCTCCAGGCTGTGGGAGCTCAGACGGTACAGGCTCAGGGTCTGACTGTCTTTGTGGTGGTGTAGCCTCCCCAGATATGGAGCCATTGTGTACTCCCTCTGTAGTGATTGGTAGACAGCGAGTTTATTGGAATTCTTGATGTCACTTCTCCATTCCTCTAGGTATCGGTCCTTGCAGCTTTCTATAGTCCGTTTTATTTGGGCTTTTGTCAGCCTTTGTTGGGCTGGCTGCTGATGCTTTGCTTGAGAGCGCGTGGTATGGCCTCGCGTGGTATGGCCTCGCCCCCCTGGCTCAGTGAGGCTTTATGGTGGCAAGTGCTGGGGTTGCTGCTCTGTATATGCGCCCAGTATGAGAGTGCCCTCTGCTGGATAGTAAGCCATAGTGGGAACCTGCCTAGCTCTGCCCGGCAAGCTGAGTTCGTAGTGCTTCGATGGACTTGGAGGAGATACTTGCAGAACTCTAGATGGAAGATTTCTGTTGCGCTGGAGTCCCATTTGGATTGATCTGGGTAGGTGACCGGGCCCCATACCTCACTGCTATAGAGCAGGATTGGGGTGATGATGCTGTCGAATATCTTTGCCCACACTCTCACTGGTGGTTTTAGGTGGTAAAGCTGTCTTCTGATGGCATAGAATGTCCTGCAGGCTTTTTCTTTCAGGGCCTGTACTGCTGGTTTAAAGCTTCCTGATTTGTTAATCTCCAGCCCCAGGTAGGTGTAGCTGTTGGTGGACACCAGTGGGGAGCCATTTAATATAAATGAGGAGGTGGGGGTTTTATTTCCATTCTTCCTCTGGAATACCATCACTTTTGTCATCTTTGGGTTGATGGGTAGTGCCCATGTGGTGCAGAAACTCTCCAATACTGCCAGGCTATCCTGTAGCCCTTTCTCTGTTGGGGAGAGCAGCACAAGGTCTCTCTTCTCCTCCTGTCCAGGCATCCCTCTCTCCTCCTGTCCAGGCATTCTCCCCTCTCTCTTCTCCTCCTGTCCAGGCACCCCCCCTCCTCTCTTCTCCTCCTGTCCAGGCACCCCCCCTCCTCTCTTCTCCTCCTGTCCAGGCACCCCCCTCCCTCCTCTCTTCTCCTCCTGTCCAGGCATCCCCCTCTCTCTTCTCCTCCTGTCCAGGCATCCCCCTCTCTCTTCTCCTCCTGTCCAGGGATCCCCCTCTCTATTCTCCTCCTGTCCAGGCATCCCCCTCTCTCTTCTCCTCCTGTCCAGGCATCCCCCTCTCTCTTCTCCTCCTGTCCAGGCATCCCCCCCTCTCTTCTCCTCCTGTCCAGGCATTCCCTTCTCCTCCTGTCCAGGCATTCCCTTCTCCTCCTGTCCAGGCATTCCCTTCTCCTCCTGTCCAGGCATTCCCTTCTCCTCCTGTCCAGGCATCCCCTTCTCCTCCTGTCCAGGCATCCCCTTCTCCTCCTGTCCAGGCATCCCCTTCTCCTCCTGTCCAGGCATCCCCTTCTCCTCCTGTCCAGGCATCCCCCCTCTCTCCTCCTGTCCAGGCATCCCCCCTCTCTCCTCCTGTCCAGGCATCCCCCCTCTCTCCTCCTGTCCAGGCATCCCCCCTCTCTCCTCCTGTCCAGGCACCCCCCCTCTCTCTTTTCATCCTGTCCAGGCATCCTCCCTCTCTCTTCTCCTCCTGTCCAGGCACCCCCCTCTCTTCTCCTCCTGCCCAGGCATCCCCCTCTCTCTTCTCCTCCAAATCCAAATCCAAAAAAGCTTTATTGGCAGGACCAAATACATTTAGCATTGCCAAAGCAAAACAAAACATTAACATGGGCGGGGGGGGGGGGGGGGGGGGGGAATTGTGGGAATAACGGAAGGATAAAGGGGGTTGGGGTATATAGTCCATAGGTGTGTGGAGGATGTAAGGGACAGCATGGGGGACTGGGATATACAGTCCATAGGGGGGTATTGGGGGGGGAATACAGTCCATGTGGTATCATGTTCCTCTCAGTTGGTGGCAGGCTGTGACATATCGGGCAGCTATTTGCACGGTTGTTTCCTCCTCCCCCAGTAGGATGTAGAGTTTCCTCTCATCTGTGGAGGTAAAATCCTGGATGTGGGCGGAGAGTCTCTGGAAGTGGGCGGTCCTCACAGGTGCATATTTGCTGCAGTGTAGCAGGAAGTGGGCCTCATCCTCCAAGACCTCCTGGTCGCATTGTCTGCACAGTCTCTCCTCCCGGGGCTTCCATGTCTGTCTGTGCCGCCCTGTCTCTATCTCCAGGCTGTGGGCACTCAGACGGTACAAACTCAAGACCTGTCTGTCTTTGTGGTGATCAGGCATGGTCAGAAAATTCCGCGGAATTATTAATTCCGAGATTCCGGTAGGAGGAGGGGGAGGGGGAGGGGGAAGAAGAAGAAGAGAGAGAGAGAGAGAGAGAGAGAGAGAGATTTTAAAATTTTCTGACGGAATTCCGTGTATCTCGTAATTCTGCGGAACGGCTCAGGAATTCCCTCGGAATGAAACGGTAGCGGAATTTCGGTAGTGGCGGTATGCGGAATTACCATGGAATCGGAAATTGGCTATTCCGACCATGCCTGGTGGTGATGTAGCCTCCCCAGATATGGAGCCATTGTGTACTCCCTCTGTAGTGATTGATAGACAGCGAGTTTCTTGGAATTCTTGATGTCACTTCTCCATTCCTCTAGGTATCGGTCCTTGCAGCTTTCTATAGTCTGTTTTATTTGGGCTTTTGTCAGCCTGAGTTGGTGGCCTTGGCTGGGCTAGCTGCTGATGCTTTGCTTGAGAGCGCGTGGTATGGCCTCGCCCCCCTGGCTCAGTGAGGCTTTATGGTGGTAAGTGCTGGGGTTGCTGCTCTGTATATGCGCCCAGTATGAGAGTGCCCTCTGCTGCATAGTAAGCCATAGTGGGAACCTGCCTAGCTCTGCCCGGCAAGCTGAGTTTGAAGTGCTTCGATGAACTTGGAGGAGATACTTGCAGAACTCTAGATGGAAGATTTCTGTTGGGCTGGAGTCCCATTTTGATTGGTCAGGGTAGGTGACCGGGCCCCATACCTCACTGCTATAGAGCAGGATTGGGGTGATGATGCTGTCGAATATCTTTGCCCACACTCTCACTGGTGGTTTTAGGTGGTAAAGCTGTCTTCTGATGGCATAAAATGTTCTGCAGGCTTTGTCTTTCAGGGCCTGTACTGCTGGTTTAAAGCTTCCTGATTGGTTGATCTCCAGCCCCAGGTAGGTGTAGCTGTTAGTGGACACCAGTGGGGAGCCATTTAATATAAATGAGGAGGTGGGGGTTTTATTTCCATTCTTCCTCTGGAACACCATCACTTTTGTCTTCTTTGGGTTGATGGGCAGTGCCCATGTGGTGCAGAAACTCTCCAGTACTGCCAGGCTGTCCTGTAGGCCCCTTTCTGTTGGGGAGAGCAGCAGGAGATCATCTGCATACAGCAGGAACTTCACCTCATGGTCATGCAGGAAGAGGCCTGGAGCTGGGGAGGATTCCAGGGCTACAGCCAGTTGGTTAATGAATATGTTAAAGAGCGTTGGGCTCAGACTGCAGCCCTGCCTGACTCCTCGACCCTGCTTGAAGAATGCACTTCTCTTCCCGTCCACTTTCACACTGCATTGGTCCCAGTATATGAACTCTTGATGACATCATAGATTCTACCTCCTATTCCACTCTCTAGGAGTTTTAGGAAAAGGCCTGGGTGCCACACTGAGTCAAACGCCTTCTTAAAATCAACAAAGCAAGCGTGTATTTTGCCCCGTGAGCTCTAAACATGGGTCTTGATGAGGCTGTGCAGTGTGTAGATGTGGTCGGTTGTGCGGTGGTTTGGCATGAACCCGGCTTGGCTTTTGCTGAGTACGTCCTGCTGTGTGAGGAAGGAGAGGATCCTCTTATTGATGATGCTGTTAAACAGTTTCCCCAGTGTACTGCTGACACAGATTCCTCTGTAGTTTGCTGGATCATATCTGTCCCCATTCTTGTAGATGGGTGTTATGAGGCCTTCACTCCAGGCCTGAGGAAAGGAGCCCGCACTCAGGATAAGGTTGAATAGTCTTGCGAGTGCCTTATGTATGTCCGGGGGACTGTATTTGATCATCTCTGGCAGGATGCCATCGGTACCGCTAGCCTTCTTACATTTTATCAGCTTTGTTCTTTCTCTTATTTCCTGCACCGTGATTGGTGTATCCAGGGGGTTTTGAAAGTCCTTGATTGTCTCCTCCATGTCCTTCAGTTTTGCGGCTATTTGTTTCTGCTCCAGGGTTTGGGCATTTTCTGGGATGTCTTTGTAGAGGTTCCTGAAGTAGTGGAGCCAGATGTGGCCATTTTGGATATGAAGAGGGCTTTTTTTAGGCTTTGCACCGATATGGTTCCAGGTCTCCCAGAATGAGTTGTCTTGGAGGGAGTCCCCAGCTGTTGGAGTTTGTGGGAGATGTGGCTCTGTTTTTTCCGCCTGAGGGTGTCCTTATATTGTCTCTGTAGGTGGTCATGGGCTTCCCTTAGGTCTCGGTTGTTGGGGTCTCTGTGTTTTCGGTTAGAGGGTGCCCTTAGCGAATTACGTAGAGCCTTGCATTCACTGTCAAACCATTTTTGGGACTGTTTATTTGTGGATCTCTTGAAGTTGGTCTGCTTGAGGCCTGCTAGTACTGCCATGGTATGTAGGATGTTACTGAAGTCCTTCTCCTGTCCAGGCTTCCCCCTCTCTCTCTTCTCCTCCTGTCCAGGTACACCCCCCCCCCCTCTCTCTTCTCCTCCTGTCCAGGCATTCCCCCTCTCTCTTCTCCTCCTGTCCAGGCATCCCCACTCTCTCTTCTCCTCCTGTCCAGGCATCCCCCTCTCTCTTCTCCTCCTGTCCAGGCATCCCCCCTCTCTCTTCTCCTCCTGTCCAGGCATCCCCACTCTCTCTTCTCCTCCTGTCCAGGCATCCCCCTCTCTCTTCTCCTCCTGTCCAGGCATCCCCCCTCTCTCTTCTCCTCCTGTCCAGGCATCCCCCCTCTCTCTTCTCCTCCTGTCCAGGCATCCCCCCTCTCTCTCTTCTCCTCCTGTCCAGGCATCCCCACTCTCTCTTCTCCTCCTGTCCAGGCATCCCCACTCTCTCTTCTCCTCCTGTCCAGGCATCCCCACTCTCTCTTCTCCTCCTGTCCAGGCATCCCCACTCTCTCTTCTCCTCCTGTCCAGGCATCCCCACTCTCTCTTCTCCTCCTGTCCAGGCATCCCCACTCTCTCTTCTCCTCCTGTCCAGGCATCCCCACTCTCTCTTCTCCTCCTGTCCAGGCATCCCCACTCTCTCTTCTCCTCCTGTCCAGGCATCCCTCTCTCTCTCTTCTCCTCCTGTCCAGGCATCCCTCTCTCTCTCTTCTCCTCCTGTCCAGGCATCCCTCTCTCTCTCTTCTCCTCCTGTCCAGGCATCCCTCTCTCTCTCTTCTCCTCCTGTCCAGGCATCCCCCCTCTCTCTTCTCCTCCTGTCCAGGCATCCCCACTCTCTCTTCTCCTCCTGTCCAGGCATCCCTCTCTCTCTCTCCTCCTCCTGTCCAGGCATCCCTCTCTCCCTCTTCTCCTCCTGTCCAGGCATCCCCCCTCTCTCTTCTCCTCCTGTCCAGGCATCCCCACTCTCTCTTCTCCTCCTGTCCAGGCATCCCCACTCTCTCTTCTCCTCCTGTCCAGGCATCCCCACTCTCTCTTCTCCTCCTGTCCAGGCATCCCCCCTCTCTCTCTTCTCCTCCTGTCCAGGCATCCCCCCTCTCTCTTCTCCTCCTGTCCAGGCATCCCCCCTCTCTCTTCTCCTCCTGTCCAGGCATCCCCCCTCTCTCTTCTCCTCCTGTCCAGGCATCCCCCCTCTCTCTCTTCTCCTCCTGTCCAGGCATCCCCCCTCTCTCTCTTCTCCTCCTGTCCAGGCATCCCCCCCTCTCTCTCTTCTCCTCCTGTCCAGGCATCCCCCTCTCTCTCTTCTCCTCCTGTCCAGGCATCCCCCTCTCTCTTCTCCTCCTGTCCAGGCATCCCCCCTCTCTCTTCTCCTCCTGTCCAGGCATCCCCCCCCCCTCTCTCTTCTCCTCCTGTCCAGGCATCCCCCCCCCCCTCTCCCCCATACCAACCAACCTTTTGAAAGCAGGACATCTTTGAGTCACACCCTCAGCCATGCACCTGCCATACTCCTAGCCACATGGTCCACTAAGTGTTCACACACAGAGGGCATATTTTCATTTTCCAAACCATTTTGATCCCATCTGATACGCCAATTTAGAAGGTGTGCACTAAATCCAGACTCTAGAGTCACATAAACTAAACAGAGAAATAAACTGTACACAAAGGCCTCCTTTCCACGAACTGTTGATAGGCAGTGAAATGCCTCTCAAACTCTCTCAACTGCTCACTGCTGCCTGGTAACTGCTTGTTGCTGCATGATAATGGCTTACTTCTGCCTGGTAACTGCTTGCTGAGCACACATCTCAACAGTCCGTAGAAAAGAGGCCTTATACAAATGTCTGCATAGATTTAAAAGAGGGACAAATAAGGAAAAAAGAGAGATGGATATTTGCCCCCCCCCCCCCCCAAAAAAAAGGGAGGTATGTCCTGAAATCACCCCCTCTGACACCAGGGCATCACTTCCCCTTCGCTAGGCATTGTATCGTCATGGTAACTCCTATCAGTGATAAATGACTGTCTCTTTCTTTCTTCTTTGGGTGTTGCTAGCATATGTGAAAACTGGATCAGCAGGTTCTGTTGACTACCCCACCCAGTGACACCTGTACGACTGATACCAAGAGGAATACTGACAGTCTCCATACTGGCTAAATCATGGACACATGCTGACTTCTCAGACCAGCCTCAGCATACTGACCATTGTCTAGGCGACACACTGACATCCAGAGAAGCAGTGGAGCCCCTGATGGTGCCAACAGGAACTACATATTAACTCAGCAGGCAGAGGAGGGGATATACGAACGTTGGTGTGAAGTTTTACAACTAAAGGTGGTCGGCGTTGGAAAAACATGGTTATACATTACCAGCACCAGCAATACGATCGGCTAAAAAGTCACTGCCGCAGCCAGAAACGCCTTTTTGAGGACCCCACGTTTCCAGCGACTGATGGATCGCTGTACTACAGCCGGAGCCCCCCCAGAATGGTGGAATGGAAGCGTCCTCAGGTACCCTTGCCCTACAATATAAAGCTTATTGTACAATGGAGGGCTGCTGTCATAGGACGATGCCGGGTGGGTGGAGCTGGGAACACAAGTGCAGAGTTCTGAAGCGGAGTCCCATGAAATGATGCAGGGGCTTAAAGGGAACCTAAACTGAGAAGGATATGGATTTTTCCTTTTAAAATACCTATTGCCCGACTCTCCTGCTGATCCTGTGTCTCTAATACTTTCAGCCACAGCCCCTGAACAAGCATGCAGATAAGGTGCTCTGACTGAAGGCAGACTGTATTAGCTGTATGCTTGTTTTAGGTGTGTGATTCAGCCACTGCTGCAGCCAAAGAGATCAGCAGGGCTGCCAGGCAACTGGTATTGTTTAAAAGTAAAAATCCATATCCCTCTGAGTTTAGGTTCCCTTTAACTACAAATCTGGGGGCACCCCAGCAAAACTTTGGGGTCCCCAGTGTTCACACCATTTCCTTTGCCTACCCTTGGTGACCATCACAGCCTGAGGGCATGGGCGTAGCAATCACCCCTGCAAGTGCAGCCAATTGACAAAAATTCCTTCCTGTTCACTCAAAATCTGTGTGCAGGAGAGCGTGTCATTTTTTTTTTCTTGCTTCCAGACGCTGCTTAACAACAGAACACAATGGGCTCTATTCTCAAAGACTTCCCGCATGCGGTAAAGTACATGCGGGAAGTTTGCGACCAAAACACCATCAAGTTGACATTCTCAAAATGTTCCGCATGTTTTTTCCACATGCGGAAAAAGTGCGGGATTCATGCGGAAAAAATTCTGCAAAAGTCGGTATTTTCCGCAATAAAAAAACAATTCTCAAAAATGTTCAGGCGCATCATTTTCGTCGTTATTTACCGATTTTTTTTTTTTTTTTTTTTTTTTTATTTATTTATTTATTTTTTTTATATTCCCTACAAGAAGTAGGTGATATATTCCGCATCCCATTGACTTTAATGAAGTCTGGAGGCTATGGACTGTGCTTGCTGGACTTTAACATTTTTTTTTTTAAACACTTTTTCATGCGACCTTTTTACCGCATGATTTCCGCATGAATAATGGCTGTTACCGCATCTTTTTTCCGGCATGCGGAAAATATTAGTGAATGTGGAAAAAATGCGGAGTTTACCGCTGGCGGTAATTTTGCTGTGATTTGGCCTCTTTGAGAATAGAGCCCAATGGCTTCAATTCACCAAGAAGTTTAGACTAGTCTACTGATGGTTTTTAGGCCTCTTTTTAATGGACTGTTGAGCTGTGTGCTCAGCAAGCAGTTACCAGGCAGCAGTGAGCAGTTACCAGGCAGCAGTGAGCAGTTGCCAGGCAGCAGTGAGCAGTTGCCAGGCAGCAGTGAGCAGTTGCCAGGCAGCAGTGAGCAGTTGCCAGGCAGCAGTGAGCAGTTGCCAGGCAGCAGTGAGCAGTTGCCAGGCAGCAGTGAGCAGTTGCCAGGCAGCAGTGAGCAGTTGCCAGGCAGCAGTGAGCAGTTGCCAGGCAGCAGTGAGCAGTTGCCAGGCAGCAACGAGCAGTTGCCAGGCAGCAACGAGCAGTTGTGAGAGTTTGAGAGGCATTTCACTGCCTATCAACAGTCCATGGAAAGGAGGCCTTAGTCTATTGATGGTTTGGTGTAAGGCCTCTTTTCCAGGAACTGCTGAGCTGTGTGCTCAGCAAGCAGTTGCCAGGCAGCAGCAAGCAGTTGCCAGGCAGCAGCAAGCAGTTGCCAGGCAGCAGCAAGCAGTTGCCAGGCAGCAGCAAGCAGTTGCCAGGCAGCAGCAAGCAGTTGCCAGGCAGCAGCAAGCAGTTGCCAGGCAGCAGCAAGCAGTTGCCAGGCAGCAGCAAGCAGTTGCCAGGCAGCAGCAAGCAGTTGCAGCAGCAAGCAGTTGCAGCAGCAAGCAGTTGCCAGGCAGCAGCAAGCAGTTGCCAGGCAGCAGCAAGCAGTTGCCAGGCAGCAGCAAGCAGTTGCCAGGCAGCAGCAAGCAGTTGTGAGAGTTTGAGAGGCATTTCACTGCCTGTAAACAGTTCGTGGAAAAAAGGCCTAAATCAGTTGCATAAAAAGGGAATTCACTAATAATTACCGAATGTTTTAGACCTGGTCTAAAACATTTGGTAATTAGGTGGGTAAGGCCTCTTTTCCACGAACTGTTTCTAGGCAGTGAAATGCCTCTCAAAAAGAGGCCTAAAGCAGGGCAAATGATCAAAAGATGCAATTCACAAGCGAGTAGCTATAACTGACATCCTTCTCCTTTGATGATCTCAACAGTTTGTGGAAAGGAGGCCTTAATCAAAAGGTTCCATCCTCACATCTAAAAGGCCTCTTTTCCACGGACGGTTGAACTGTGTGCTCAGCAAGCAGTTACCCGGCAGCAACGAGCATTTACTTACCAGACAGCAGTGAGCAGTTGTGAGAGTTTGAGAGGCATTTCGCTGCCTATCAACAGTCTGTGGAAAAGAGGCCTAAAATACCTCACAAAATTACTTTACTGACAGAAATCAGCTGGTCTAATCTGGGTCAGAAAAAGTGGGCGTGGTTACTCTTTGTTTTCCTTTGCGAATTGTATCTTTTCATCGTTTCCCCTGCTTTACTGACCTAATTACCGAGGTCTAAAACATTACACCAAACCATCAGTAGACTAGTCTAAACTGCTTAGTGAATTGAGGCCTATGTGCTGCCATTTGCCGGCTCCAGATCACGTGACCCGCATGGGACCTCATGCTATCATTTTTGCAGGAAGGCCCTAAAGTCTAGTAACGCCCCTGCCTGAGGGCCCATCTTGCAAAGATCATAAAACAAGTGTGGCCACCCAGGGCCGGGCCGAGGCAGAGGCTGAAGAGGCTCCAGCCTCAGGGCGCAGTGCAGGAGGGGGCGCACAATTCATTCAGCTATCATTCCCCTATTGTGCTTGAAGCAGAGAGAAATAAGAAAAGGGGATACATGACAGTGACTACAAGCCAGATAGCTAGATATTAACCTCTTGACGACCAGCTAACGCCGATTCGCGTAAACTGGTCGTCTGCGGGTTACCATGGAAACGGCCACTCGATCGAGCGGCCTTTCCATGTCAGTTCACGGAGGGTGTCTCCGTGAACAGCCGGAGAGCCGCCGATAGCGGCCCGCCGGCAAAATGTAAACAGGCGGGGAAGAAATCCGCAGCGCCGTAAGTCAGATCGGCTATCCCCGGCCTCTGATTGGCCGGGGATAGCCGGCATATGATAGGCTGAAGCCTATACCACAATGCGCAGGACGGATATCCGTCCTGCGCAGCCCAGGAAGGGAGAGGGAGGTAAGGGGAGGGAGGGAGCGCACAAAACGCTGCGGAGGGGGGCTTTGAGGAGCCCCCCCCGCTACCCACTAATGGCCGGCGGCGATCAGACCCCCCCAGCAGGACATCCCCCTAGTGGGGAAAAAAGGGGGGTAGTCTGATTGCCCTGCTGCACTCCTGATCGGTGCTGTGGGCTGTAGAGCCCACGCAGCACCGATCAGTGAAACATCCCCTGGTCGGCAAGTGGTTAAGGTGTTGAGGAGGTTGTGGGCCCTGAGGAACCTCCTTAGTCTAATAGCAATCAGTGTGTGACGGCTGGGGTGGGAGGGATGGAGGGGCGCACTTTGGTGTCTCAGCCTTGGGTGCTGGAGGACCTTGTCCCAGCTCTGTGGCCACCATATGCTTCTCACTCATAAGTGTAGCCACAAACACACCTGATGAGGAGAATGGAGTCCTTTATTGAAGGAAGTAAAAGTTAGTAGTTGGAGTCCCCTCACAGCTCTGGCCCCCCTGCGGTTGCAGGTTGCAGGGCCTGCTCCCCTGTAATTTCGCCCCTGCAGTGGTTTCACCTACCAATAAGTAAAATAAGGGTACTTATCCGTTAGCCGGGCGCATCCTCTAGGTGGCGACAAAACTCCAGCAGAGTTACATCTTTCCCTACTATCCATGACGGCCTGGAGGGGGGAATAGTAATTAGCGCCACCTGCCGGATGCGCTCGGCTAACGGATAAGTACCAAAATAAGTTCTGTGAGTTTGCACGTCAAACTGTGACTCGTCTGGACCCCAGACTTTTCTTCCACCTACCTCGAGTGGCGACTCAAGCTTCAGATTTATTGAGGAGCACAATGGTTAGCTGGTGGGGCCTATTGGTAAAATTGGTCAGTGATTGGCCAATCATAATTGAAAGTGTGTGAGAGGCTTTAGTCTCTGACATAACATAGGAAGTCAGCATTGCAAACACAATCAACCAGGTAATAATAATGATTAATAAAAGGTTTTCATGCAATGCTTGCATAATGACTTTTAGGCCTCGTTCACATCATGACGCGCTTCCGTGCACATTTGGAAGCACGTATGATGTGCGACACACAAGAACGGCATAGACAGCAGTGCGATACTCTGATGCGCTTTCGTACTGCTGCAAGCGCTCTGTCCGTAAGCGCAGCGCTGACCCATTCACTGTAGTAAAAGCGATCAGTGCAGATGGTGTGCGATCATACACGTTGCATTCCGATCGCACGGTCCTCTGCGCATCATGGTGTAGACGATGCCTTAGGGCTCAGACACACTATAAGCGCTTTTCTAAACGCTTTTTGGCCTCCAGAGCTTTCTGAGAGCCTTTTTAAAAAACGCTCCCATATATTATAATTGTGGTAAAATCGCAATCGCAATAAAATCGCCCTATTTGAGCGCCGGTGATTTTAAAAAACGCCCTACCAATCGCTAGTGCAATGTAGCCAGGTGTATGTGCCCTAAGTATAGGTTGCCAGCTATAGGTGCCCCCAGTATAAGAAGTCAGGTGTAGGTCCCCTCTGTATAGGTAACCAGGAATAGGTACCTCCAGTATAGGAAGTCAGTGTGTAGGTGCCCTCAGTATAGGTAGCCAAGCAGAGGGAGTATAGTTGCCCCAGTATAGGTAGCTAGTATAGTTGCCCCCAGTACAAGTAATCTGCAGTTAGGTAGGGCTACAAGAAAATGGCCGTCGATGGCCGCATTTGTGGATATCGGCGGCCATTTTCTTGTAACCCTGCTCTAATTACAGACGGAGCAGTGGCAGGGAGAACCAGAGCGGGGTAGCGAGCAGTGACACTGTACTGTGCGCCCTGAGCTACTGCTGCGGTCGCTCAGGTCAAAGGCCGGCCATGCATGTACCATTTTTTTTTTTTTAGGGCGCTTTTGCTACAATGGAAGGTATAGGGAAAACACAAAACGCTCACAAAATTGCTTTTATCAAGCGATTGCGTTCGCGCTTTTAAGAATAAATATATTGTATTTATTCTTTTCCGGGTCAAAGAGTTCACTTCCTGACTTGTGTCAGGGAGTAAAAAAACAAATCGCTCTGCCAAAGCGCTTTGAAATGCTCTGTACACAAAATCGTAGCGCGCAGGTAAGCGCCGGGAGGGAGAAAAAAAATCACTCACAAAAATGCAAACCGCTGGAGTTTGCGATTTCGATATTAGATGTAAACAAAGCCTAATAGTCACCTATATTAACAATTACCAATGTGCTAGTTTGAAATTTTTATTCTCCTTGCACTACTTTTAATAAATCCGTTTTTTTTCCTCTAGCAAAACTAATGAGTCCTTTTAGGGTAGCAGGCCTGGTTACATAGCAGGATCACCCACAAGGCAAGCTAGGCAACTGCCTGGGGCCCAGTGGGCATCCAAAGGGCCCAGTTGCCACTTTCTCTGACCACTCTCCCAACTCAACTTTTCAAAAAGTCTATAAGACGTGAACAAGATGTGAAGGCTGGTACTTTACCTTCGGCCCCATTTCCTCTTAACCCTTCTCTGCCTGGTTATGCTCTGTGTTGTGTTGCAGGAGCTGGTGAGGTCGCCCCATCTGTTCGCTGGCACGATCAGTCCGCTGGACCTGCAGCAAGGGAGTCTGGGTAACTGCTGGTTTATGGCTGCTGCTTCCTGTCTAGCTAAGGACTCCTCGATATGGAAGAAGGTCAGTACCTGCCCTTATAAAAGTGCTGATGGCAATGAGACATTTTAGTTTTGTTTGCCAAAAGATGAAAGAGCAGAAGACTGGGAAAGTTTAAAACTGTGTTGCGTGTTTATTGCTTTCTGGGGCCCAGCTGAGGCCCGGGACCTACTAGCAGAGCTTTAGGAGCATTTGTGTTTTGCCAGCGATCGGCAAAGCGAGTAGGTTACATAGTTACATAGTTATTTAGGTTGAAAAAAGACATACGTCCATCGAGTTCAACCAGAGAACAAAGTAAAACACCAGCCTGCTCCCTCACATATCCCTGTTGATCCAGAGGAAGGTGAAAACCTTTACAAGGCATGGTCCAATTAGCCCCAAAAGGGAAAAAATACCTTCCCGACTCCAGATGGCAATCAGATAAAATTCCTGGATCAACACCACTGGGCGTTGCCTAGTAATTGTAGCCATGGATGTCTTTCAACGCAAGGAAAGCATCTAAGCCCCCTTTAAATGCAGATATAGAATTTGCCATAACTACTTCCTGTGGCAATGCATTCCACATCTTAATCACTCTGCTGGGATTACACCATACAATCTTCTGTTAGACTCTTCTGTTAGACTCTTCTGTTAGATTTTCTGTTAGAATGCATAATTAGATTTTTTTCTGTAGAGAATGGTCATTATCTCTGGTGCATTGTCTTCTGGTCATCTCCTGCTGAGTTGAACAATGCCTAATTGCTTGGCAGATAGATGGTAAGATTGATGCATTTTTAACATGTTGAATTTAGAGAATCTAAGGCCACATACACACATCAGACCATAGTCTTTTGAAAATGAAAGATCACAGACCAATTTTACCCCCTTCCATGTAGTATGAGAGCCATACCTTCACAGTCTTTTCTATGGAGCTGAACTCCCCATCAGAAAAAAATCTTTGCAAGATGCTGCACACAAAGATGCTGTACAGACACAAAAGATCAGTATCTGCAAAAGATCTGTTCCTGCCAAAGATCCGTTCCTGCAAATTGCATTCATAGTCTATGAGATCTGCAGATCATCATACACACCTTGTTTAACAGACATTCATCTGCAGATCAGACAATCATCTGCAGATCTGAAAATCCATCTTGGTGGATCTGATCTGCAGATGAATGTCTGTTAAACAAGGTGTGTATGATGATCTGCAGATATCATAGACTATGAATGCATTTTGCAGGAACAGATCTTTTGCAGGAACAGATCTGATCTTTTGAATGTCTACAGCATCTTTGTGTGCAGCATCTGGCAAAGATATCTGTCTGATAAGGAGTTCAGCTCAATGGAATAGACTGTGTAGGTATGGCTCTCCTACTACATGGAAGGGGGTAAAATTGGTCTGTGATCTTTCATTTTCAAAAGACTATGGTCTGATGTGTGTATGAGCCTTAACAGAAAAATCTAACAGAAAATGTATGGTGTAATCCCAGCAGAATGCCTAGTACACACAATACAATTTTCTGTAAGATTTTCTGTAATTAGATTATTTTCTGTAAAGTACTGGTAGAGACTGGACATTATCTCTGGTGCATTGTCTTCTGGTTATCTCCTGCTGAGTAGAACAATGCCTAATTGTTCGGCAGATAGATGGTTAGATAATTTCCAACCATGTTGGAAATTATCTATCTGGCAGGTAAATCTTACAGAACATCTTACAGAAAATTGTGTGGTGTGTACTAGGCATTACAGTAAAGAACCCTTTCCTAAATAAATGTCTAAAACGTTTTTCCTCCATGCGCAGATCATGTCCTCTAATCCTTTGAGAAGGCCTAAGGACAAAAAGCTCATCCGCCAAGCTTTTATATTGCCCTCTGATGTATTTATACATGTTAATTAGATCCCTTCTA
Source organism: Hyperolius riggenbachi (assembly GCF_040937935.1). Classification (NCBI taxonomy): domain Eukaryota; kingdom Metazoa; phylum Chordata; class Amphibia; order Anura; family Hyperoliidae; genus Hyperolius; species Hyperolius riggenbachi. The sequence continues at coordinate 44,845,291 of NC_090648.1, forward strand.
AGACGTTTTTTCTCTAGACTAAATAAACCCAATTTATCTAACCTTATTTGGTAAGTGAGACCTTCCGTCCCACGTATCAATTTTGTTGCTTGTCTCTGCACCTGCTCTAAAACTGCAATATCTTTCCTGTAATGTGGTGCCCAGAACTGAATTCCATATTCCAGATGTGGCCTTACTAGAGAGTTAAAGGGGCAATATTATGCTAGCATCTCGAGTTTTCATTTCCCCCAAATTTTATTAGCTTTAGCTGCAGTGGCTTGGCATTGAATATGATTATTTAACTCGATGAGTACTCCTAAGTCCTTCTCCAAGTTTGATGTCTCCATTCGTATCCCATTGTGTAACCCTATGAGGATGGTTCCAATGCAACACTTGCGTTTGGCAATCAGGCAGAAGCATTCTTGGAGCAATCCCCGAGCCATCGCTTTGACAGGATGCAGGGACAAATCTCAATCACTCAGGGAATCACTGTAAAAATTGTGGACTGCAGGGATTGTTGGAAATCACGGACTCTTTGCGATCCGATTAGCGTTCCCAGAATCTGCATAACTTAGATGTGTCAGTATTTAAACGGATGATCTGGCAACCCTGCAAGGCGGTCCTCCCGAATTACCCTAATAGCACCTCCCAAGATGGGACCACAAATAATGAACAATTCGACTTTCGAGGGAAAATTCCATTGGAAATCATTTTATAGTAAGCTTGTGATTTTTCACTCTGATATAAACTGTTTTTTGTGAATTTTTGGGGTAAAAGTAATCACTTTTCTTGAATTTGTGTATCGGAAAGAAAAAATTGTTTTCTTTGACCATTTTCTCAGAATTGAAAATGGCATTTTCGATGCAAAAATTACTTTGGCGAAAATCTGCAAGCAACACTGATCAGCAGGACAGCGAGGCATTGTTTACAGGACACCCGAGGTGAAAATAAACGAATGAAGTAAACAATTGTATCTGTTACTTACGTACCTGATGTTTAACGCTTTCAATCAGAGAAAGAAAAAAAGAAACACAGCCTAGTTATGTGTGTGCTAGGCACTGTACTTACCCATGTCTATCTCATCATGTCACCTCGGGTATCCTTTAACCCTCTGGGCGATACAATTATATCACCCAGGAGGGGACGCAGCACTTTTTATTTTTTATTTTTTTAAATCATGATAGCCGCAGCGCAGCGGCATCCCCCCCACCCACTCCGATCGCCTTCAGCGATCAGAGTAAGCAGGAGATCCCGTTCAGAACGGGATTTCCTGCTGGGCTTCCCCGGTCGCCCTGGCGACGGGGCGGGATGACGTCACCGACATAGTGACGTCAGAGGGAGTACCGATCCACCCCTCAGCGCTGCCTGGCACTGATTGGCCAGGCTGCGCAAGGGGTCGGGGAGGGGGGGGGGCTGCGCGGCACGGCGGATCGGCGGCGAGCGGCAGGCGATCTGAAGTTACACACAGCTAGCAAAGTGCTAGCTGCGTGTAACAAAAAAAATTATGCAAATCGGCCCACCAGGGCCTGAGAACTCCTCCTGCGTGACATACCCCGAGCTCAGCTTGGGATTATCGCCCAGGAGGTTAAAAGGGAATACATTTGTCAGCCTCTATGTACATCTCACTACAGCATCACTTTCAGTTCAGCAAGGGGGGAGAGGATATCTGTGCCATTGTCTTATTGTAACGCATACCGTGATAATTTCCTGCTTGCCGCAGGTCATACCTTCTCCTCAGGAGCAGGAGTGGCCCAGACCCGGGAGCACTGCCCACCACTGCGGGATCTTCAGGTTTCGATTCTGGCGTTTCGGCCACTGGGTGGAAGTCGTGATTGATGACCGATTGCCGACATCGGGTGGAGAGTTGATCTTTTGCAGACCCGGCCGGAAGAGCGATGTTTTTTGGTGTCCCTTGCTTGAGAAAGCTTATGCGAAGTGAGTAACGGTCCTCTTTGGCTGAACTATATTCAGTCAGAACTAGTCTAAACAAACAATTCAGCCTATGGTCGCCCTAAGTACCTATTAATTGTGTTAAAGTTTAAATCAAACCCTATGTAAACTTGTAGAATCTTTGATGCTATTGGATGACTTTATTGTTCAGTCGTGTCGGACTCTTTGACCCCATTGGACCACAGCACACCTCTATCCTCTACTGCCTCTCTAATCTTGTCCAAGCTCATGTTTGTTGCTTCCACAACACTATCAACCCATCTCATTCTCTGCCGTCCTACTTTTGTCCTTGACAAACAATTTCAGCTTGCTCTTCCAGTAGTTCTCGGATCACATATTGCTGAAGCCTAGCCTGTCAAATTTTGAGCATAACCCTGCTAGCTTGTGAAATAAGAGCAATTGTTGGGTAGTTTGAACACTTCTAGGGCATTGCACTTCTTTGAAATTGGGATGTAAATTGACATTTCCATCCTTGTGGCCATCCTATTGCATTTTCCAAATTTTCTGGCACATTGAGTGCAGCACTTTAACTGCATCATCTTTTATTATTTTAAATAGTTTAACTGGTTATATCCTCAGTGAAGTTGAGATCTTGTTTAAACAGTTCCTCTGTATATTTTTGCCAGTGCCACCATTTCTTTATCTCTTCCACTTCTGTTATGTCCCTCCCTACCATTTTTGTCTGTTTGTCGCGCCCATTTTAGTGTAAAATGTTCCTTTGATATCCCTAAAGGTAGCCATATTTCAGGCGATGATGGGCAGATTAGACTAATGCTACATACACACTTGAGATAAAAGTCTTTGGAAAATGAAAGATCACAGACTAATTATACCCCCTTCCATGTAGTATGAGAGCCAAACTCTACACAGTCTATTCTATGGAGCTGCACTCCCCATCAGACAGAAATCTTTGCAAGATGCTGCACACACAGATGCTGTACACATTCAAAAGATCATTATCTGCAAAAAATCTGTTCCTGCAAAAGATCTGTTCCTGCAAAATGCATTCATAGTCTGAGATCTGCAGATCATCATACACACCTTGTTTAACAGGCAAACATCTGCAGATCAGATCCACCAGGAAGGATTTTCAGATCTGCAGATGATTGCCAGATATGCAAATGAAGTCTGTTAAACAAGGTGTGTATGAGGATCTATCTATTCATAGACTATGAATGCATTTTGCAGGAACAGATCTTTTGCAGATACTGATCTTTTGAATGTGTACCTCATCTTTGTGTTCAGCATCTTGCAAAGATTTTTATCTGATGGGGAGTTCAGCTCAATAGAATAGACTGTGTAGGTATGGCTCTCATATTACATGGAAGGGGGTAAAATTGGTCTGTGATCTTGCCTTTTCCAAAGACTTTTATCTCAAGTGTGTATGCAGCATAAGAGACAAATCTCTCTCTGGTTGAGCCTGAGCAGAGATCTTTTGGCTGCCCATACAGGCTGAAATTGATCAGAAATTGACCTTGCGACGCTGCATCCACCGCCTCGCTGGCCTAACGCTGTCCCCCTGATATCAAATGTGTGTCCCCCAGTGCACTATACTGTACTTTACCTGCCTGTGTCTGTCGCTGGCTCTCGGCTCCATCCTCAGTGCATGCTTGTGCCCCACGTGGTTTTAGAGTAACATGGGCGGGCGCATATGTGACATCACACACATGCCCACGTGTACGCCCGCAACCACGTGGGCGTGTGTATGGAACCCGGAAGCAGCAGCGTACATGGACAGGTGAAGTATAGTGCACTGGAGGGGGGCATAGTTGACATTGGGGGGCAGAACCGGGGTTTTCGTCACTTTCTTAGACCGTCCCAAAATCGCCTACTGTTACCCCCGTGCACCCTATCGACCACGTGAGCCCGACATCTTGCAGCATGTCTGATCTACATGCTCGGCCCAAAATTGATTGCATTGTCCATCAGGCATCCTCTTGGTGGAACCAATTTTGCATCTGGATAATAATTAAGTCGTTAGATGTATGCCCATCTTTTCTTGAAGAGATCTGTTGTTTTCTTCTATTTCCTTGCATTCCTAGCTTGTCATCTCTCACGGAGCAGTCCTTTTCAGCGCAGGAAGATTTGGGCGCAGCCGGTGCCACCATAGACTAGAATAGGAATTACATCTATAGCAGCGCTCAGTGAGTAACGTCGGAGCGGTCAGAAGACGGAGCTGAAGTTGCTTTTAAAACACAAAAATTCGGCTTCCAGCTATTCGGCCTCCAGCAATCGCTGGAAGCCGAATTATATCATTCCCCACCATCCAAGGCGGCCTGGAGGGGGAATAGTAATTATATCGGCCTGGACTTGTGCAGCAGCAGGATCAGCCATATACTGTCTGGCTGTATCCTGCGCCCAAGTCTACCGGCACCAATTTCAAATGTATGCCATCTCAATATTTTCTGGATATCGGCATTGGCTATATTGTTCCTCTCCCCTTGGATGACTAGATGTGGATTAGTGAAATTCATGGAAATTGAAAATTTGTAGAGCGGCTCTTAATGTTATGAATTCTGAACTGGTTTCCATTTCCAGACTGATCGGAAGTTATGAAGCTCTGGATGGTGGAAGCACAGGGGAAGCTCTGATTGATTTTACTGGAGGAGTCTCTGAACCCATCGATATCCTGGAGCAGAATCTCAGCACAGATGAAGAAAAGAAGAAACTGTTCAAAGCTATGGAGAAGGCCCACTCCAGGTCTTCCCTCATCTGCTCCTCTATCAGGGTAAGCTTATCTGCTCATCTGCTGGTCTTCCATCGGGTCTGGTAGACCACAGAAGTAACTGTCCTACTTCTGTTTCTGAATTCTGATCTATTATTGGTTGAAGTGGCACTGCAGTCATTTTGTGCCCTAATTAGTGATAGGCAAACTTGGCATGGTTAGGTTTATGGAGCAAACCTGCAACTTGGACAATGCCAACGTGAATGTACATTTGCAAATGCGCATTCTCCTGCAAACATTTGGCGCAGATTCAGTGAGCAAGAGCACTAGACCTTACTTCTGGTTGGTACTCTCAAACCAGCGGATCAATACTGAAGCTACTTCTCTATGGAGAGGGAAGGCTCTGGACCCCATAGAGCGCCGTTCCCCAACCCTGTCCTCAAGGCCCACCAACAGTGCATGCTTTGTGGAAATCTGCAGAGGTTGTTTATTAGCTCTACTGAGACACTAATTATTCCACCTGTGAATGCTTGTGGTTTCCTACAAAACATATACTGGTGGTGGGCCTTGAGGACAGGGTTGAGGAACTCTGCCATAGAGAGCTTTACGACCCTCGCTCCATGCTGTTGTTCCAGCGCCGGGCCCCGGTGATATTCTTTAACCAGCTTGGTTGAATAAAACTTCGGTCCTCCTGCAGCAGTCTTCAGGAGTTCTCATGTCCCCAAAGTACTTCCGAAGATGAGTGGATCTGTACTATGCACACTCGTGTCAAGGCTCCATGCCCTCGTTCGTGCACTGTTCCTCGGTGAAGTTCTGCACCTTCAGGACACCATGGCAGTGTTCCCTCTTGCACATCCATACTGTGTGCGCGCGAGCCTGGACTCAGGCATGCGTATCTTCAGAAGTACTCCGGGACACAAGTACTTATGAAGACATCCCGAGGATGGCCAAAGACTTATTCGATCATGCTTGTCAAACTTCACCGGGCACCCAGCGCTGGAAAAATGGCACAGAGCAAGGATTAGGAAGGCTCCACGGTATCCAGAGCCTTCCTTCTACATAGGTGAGTATCGAAGTCCACTTTAAGTGGTGCACAAAATGAATTAAACTCTTGCACTGGACAGAAGAAAAACATACAAATGCAACATGTATGTACTTAAGAGTTTAATTCCCCCTCAACTGTGATTAAGCATAAGTTGTAATTTGATTCATTAGCTGTGTCAGCTGACTGAAAGAGTGTGGCGTATTAGTGATTCGTGTATTTCTCTTTCTCAGCCGTCTCCTAATCATTCCATAGAGGAAGTCCTCTCCAGTGGGCTGGTAACCGGCCACGCCTACAGCGTCACTGCCGTCAAAAACATAACCCTTCACTCAGGGCTCTTGTCCCTTTTCCGAACACGTAAACTGCGCCTTGTCCGGCTGCGAAATCCCTGGGGGAGCGGAGAGTGGAATGGGGCCTGGAGCGACGGGTAAGGAAAGGGGGAAGTATAAGTGATCAATGCTTTGGGGGTTATCACCCAAAAAAAAAAAGAGAACATAGTGGATGCTTCTTTTAAATGTATTTTAGCCTTGAGTTATTTATATTTTTATAAGAGACATGCATGACATTTTGCAAATATGAAGTTCATGTTTTTTTTTTTCAAGTTAATCGTAATTTTGTGTTTAATTGAATCTTACAGGTAATTTCTTGTAAAACAAGGTAATTACACAAAATTACAGGTAGCAAAAAATCGTAATTTCCTGTTTTAAATGAAAATTCATCCTGAAAAGTACTTGTAATTATGAAACTTTTAGCAATTACGAAAATGTCAATAGGAAAGCTACAGTAATTACAAAAACGATTGTAATTACAAAAAATGTGTGTATGGTCATAATTATGCCATTTTAATTGCTGAAATTTTGCAGAATTTCGTGAAATTGTAATTGTAATTAACGCCGGGTTCATGCTGCGGCATACACCGTCATCATCCGGGGCATGGAACGTTTAGATATGTCTGTTTCATCGGACATGTCATAATAGCATTGCGGTTACGACATGCATAACTTCCATCAGGTGTCCGAAAAAAACCAGTGCAGGCGGGGGCTTTGCATTCAATCACTGCAACAGACACAAAACACTGGATAAATTGGAACATGCCTGAATGTATTCTATGCTAACATAAGATCCATCGAACTGCCCGATCATCCATTGTGATCTAGTCCATGAAAAAAAAAATGATATAATAAATTGTATGTGTAGTACGGATAATAAATAGAACGTTAGTAGCAAAGGAAAAGAGTCACATATTTTTATTTTCAGTTATTTATTTTTTTTATTTTATTACATTGCATCATACTGTCACAGTTGCAGTTTAGAAACCACACTCTGTATTTTAAGCTATAAAACAAAGCAGAAATACTGACCCTTTGAACTTTCCTGCAGTAAAACTTTATCTCGAGCCATCTCTCACTGTTTCTTTGCTGTTTTTCAGAAAACAGGACTGTATTCAGGCCAGTGGGTGAATAGTTCACAGAAGCTCTTTTGCATAGATAACGAAAGTTTTTTTTTTTTTTACTCTTCCTGTACAGGAAAACCATATGAGACTCTTTTCTTTGCAACTAATGTTCTATTTCTTAACTGTGATACACCTACAATTCAACATCTCTTAAGTTTTTCACTTCAGGTTTTCTTTAACTTACAGTCCAAATGTTTCCCCACTGAAATAAAACTGTAATTCATAGCCCTGCATTCTTAACCCTTTCAATGAGGGAAAAAAAGAAAACCAGAACACAGCCTACATAGGCTTGGAACTCCATATTCTCATGTCTATCTCCTCATGTCACTTCATGTCACTTCATGTACCTTTTTTAAAGTGGAGCTTAACTCAGAACTACCTCTCTACTGTAAAAGATTAGCCACAGCATGATAACCTTTATTGGAAAAAAACAAGTTCTTCATTGCAATGTATGGAAATCCTAAAAAAATAAATAAAACCCAAAACATTTTTTTTTTTTACTTAGTTTTACTTTTGCAGGGAGCATTGATAGTTAAGCCTTTGTTTTATTTTGGAGAGCTGGCCTGCAGTCTATTCACAGCTGCTGATAAGAACTAATTAGACTCTTTGATCTGCCTAAACAAACACAGAGCAGTGACTTTCTTCAGCAACTATATGTGGAATAAAGACTTTTCATTGTGTGCTGTGCTGGAGTCCCAGTCCGCTTTAAGTTACAGTCTGTGTTTTGTAAAATAAATGTAATTGTGGGCAATCCCTCATGAGTACAGTAAAATAACAAGGGGCTTTTTCCTAGAGTTGGAACATTGTGGAGGAGACCAGTAATTAGATTAAAGGTGGAAACTGGGACCCATTTATGACCAATATCTGCTTTTGTAGTTCGGAGGAATGGAAGAAAGTGAGCCAGAGGGAAAGGAAGAAGCTGGGTGTGACAGTGGATGACGATGGAGAATTTTGGTAAATCTTAATAATAGTCTTGCTTAGTTACAGTCTTACATAGTTATATTTATTGAGTACCCAACATTTTATGGTGCCTGAAAGAGAGGTGAAGTTGGAGCACAAGAAATCTCCTTGGCTTTTCATGAAAATGGTGCAAATGCTTTCATACTTAGACTGTCTGTATTATTATTATTATTATTATTATTATTATTATTATTTTTTATTTATATAGCGCCAACATCTTCCGTAGCGCTGTACATAGTACAAACAAATAATGGGGAACAAATATACATAAGAAATACAAGACACTGTACAGTCATGACATTGAATAGAATAAATACAGATACATACATAGTTGATATGTAGTTGGTACATATACATATGTTAAAATGACAGCAGTATGAGAAACACTAGGAGGAGGTCCCTGCCCTTGCGAGCTTACAATCTAGAGGGTAGTGGGGAGGAAACAAAGGGGAAGGAAACACCAGGATTAGTGGGTGAGCCAGTGTGCCTTCAGTGCTGCCTATAGCAAATTATAGGCTTTTCTGAACAGGTGTGTTTTCAGAGTACGTTTGAAGGTTTCCAGACTCGTGGCATGACGAACCGGCTGAGGGAGAGAGTTCCAAAGGAGAGGGACCGCCCGTGAGAAGTCTTGGATGCGAGAGTGAGAGGAGGTGACTAGGCTGGAGGACAAAAGGGTCTCCTGTGAGGAACGGAGGGTCCGAGCGGGGAGGTATCTGGAGATTAAAGAGGAAATGTATGGAGGCGACAGCTTGTGTAGAGCTTTGTATGCAAGTGTGAGAAGTTTAAACTGGATCCTTTGGGCAACTGGTAACCAATGGAGGGATTGGCAGAGAGGGGCTGCCTCAGAGGATCTAGAAGAGAGGTGGATGAGACGGGCCGCAGAGTTTAGTAGGGATTGGAGAGGTGCCAGTCTGCTTTTTGGTAGACCACAGAGTAGGGTGTTGCAGTAGTCAAGACGGGAGATGATTAGGGCATGCACAAGCATTTTAGTTGCTTCTTGTGAAAGGAAGGGACGGATTCTGGAAATGTTTTTGAGATGGAAGTAGCAGGAGGTAGTTAAAGTGTTAATATGTGGTTTAAAGGAGAGCTCAGAGTCCAGAGTTACCCCTAGGCAACGAGCTTTGGGGGTTGATGCTATTGGGGTGTTCTCTACATTGATTGTGACAATGGGAGGTGGAACAGAGAGTGAAGGTGGAAATATCACAATCTCCGTTTTGCTCATATTGAGTTTAAGGAAGCGGGATGACATAAATGTAGATACAGCGGATAGACATTTGGGGACTTTTGATAGTAGTGTGGAGAGGTCTGGGGCAGAACAATAAATTTGGGTGTCATCAGCATAGAGGTGGTATTGAAACCCAAAAGAGCTTATTATCTGTCTGCTGTATGCTACTAAAAGGCCACACGGTGGCACTGTGCATATTGTGGAAGTACATATTCAGTGTTATGTGCTGTTATGTTATTCTTCTCTATAGTAACAGTGTCCTAGTTTCATATTGTGAAATATTGACTCCTTATTCAAGGATTTTTCTTCCTTCCTCATGTAGATACTGCCTGATACCTGTCCTGCAAGCCAGAACTGCCCACCCCAAATTCCACGTTAACTTTCCTGGGCACTCAGAACCTATTATATTTTAGACTCCATTCAGCTGGCCAATGTACAGGGTGGGCCATTTATATGGATACACCTTAATAAAATGAGAATGGTTGGTGATATTAACTTCCTGTTTGTGGCACATTAGTATATGTGAGGGGGAAACTTTTCAAGATGGGTGGTGATCATGGCGGCCATTTTGAAGTCGGCCATTATGAATCCAACTTTTGTTTTTTTCAATAGGAAGAGAGGGACACATCAAACTTATTGGGGATTTCACAAGAAAAACAATGGTGTGCTTAGTTTTAACGTAACTTTATTCTTTCATGAGTTATTTACAAGTTTCTGACCACTTATAAAATGTGTTCAATGTGCTGCCCATTGTATTGGATTGTCAATGCAACCCTCTTCTCCCACTATTCACACACTGATAGCAACACTGCAGGAGAAATCACAGGCTTCCAGTATCCGTAGTTTCAGGTGCTGCACATCTCGTATCTTCACAGCATAGACAATTGCCGTCAGATGACTCCAAAGATAAGTCTAAGGGGGTCAGATCGGTAGACCTTGGGGGCCATTCTACTGGCCCACGACGACTAATCCACTTTCATCTAGGAATGCTCGGACCTGACAGCCATAAAGTGATGCCTAACACAGAACCCTCCTAACCCTGCCTAAACCTGAAAGCTCCTTCTAATGATGCCCAACCCTAAGGCCTCTTTCACATTACATAACTTGTGCACAAACCAATTTTGTGCACATGTTCTGACCTGCAGCGTGATGTCAGGAAGTTGCAGTGTGACGCTGATTAGCAGCTGTAGTTCTGATTCACCCAATGGGGAATCTCCGGCGCTGGACGTTACGAAGCACAACGTAATGTTCTGGAGCGCTTTGTCTAATGTGAAAGTTAACATGAAAGTCAAACGTTCATGTTACCTTTCAAAACACATTGTAGGAGCGATCCGTCAAAACACTCGGATCAGCTCGTAGTGTGAAACAGCCCTGAGACCTCTGCCGACAATCTTCGGGAGTCCCAGCACTGGATCCTCTCTACTGCGGAGGACAGGGGAAGCCTCTGTAGGACCCAGAGACTTCCACCTCCTAAAGTAAGTATCCCCCAAAAGCACTTTTTTTCTTTACAAGTTCACTTTAAATGGTGTAAACAATTCACAGATTGGTTTACCTCATCCCTTGAGTTTGCCCTTTTATAATAAGGCAATGCTTTTGTCCAAGACGTGTTTTACAGGCAGGGCAGTTTCTGGCCATTTTGATGCCCTACGCAAGGCATCTTTTGCCTCCCCCAATCTTGTGAATTGGAAGATCACAGCCTACATTAGTTTTACAGACACTGATTACAAATTCGTAGGTCATGTATAGAAATTATGTTGTTCCTCCAAGTCTCCTATACAGATTACCAGGTGAGTTACACTGCTTCCAGGGTAATGTCCGATTTTACTCTTGCTCCTAGGATGAGCTGGGACGACTTCTGCACTCACTTCACTGATGTCACTCTGTGTCGCCGGGTGAACACTCACCTCCTGAGCACTCACAAGACCTGGAAGGAAGCATCTGTCTATTCCGCCTGGAAGCAGCATCAAGATCCACTGAAGGACAGAAGTGGTGGTTGTCCCAACAACAAGGCTACTTACCTACAAAATCCACAGGTAAAGCACAAAAATGAAAAAGTTGTCAGGGTGACATTTCTTTTGAAAAGTGGCTGCATTCTTAAAACTACAAGATGTTACTTTCTAACTTATACTTAAAGATGAAAAATAATGGTGTACCACAAGGCTCAGTTCTGAGTCCATTTCTCCCTTATACAATTATTGCTTATACAAATTGCTTCTTTGCAAGTTTAGAATCAAAACTTTCCTCTCATTGTTTGTAGAAGACACAACATATTGTACAGTAATCAGGGCCGGCGCTACCATTAAGGCAAGGGGGGCAATTGCCCCTGGGCCCCCAAGCCCAGGGCCCCCCCCAAGCCTGTCCCATCTTCGGGTAGTTGAAAATGTAACTTATCCAGCTGGCTGCCAGGTACCGCAGCTGTTGGGGAATCAGGAAGAAAGGAAGGGAGAAGGAGAAAGGAACCCCCCTCCCAGTGCCCCCCCTTGTCTGCCCGTATGCAGAGTAATGTGAACAGAAGCGACAGTAAAACTCACATGACACGCCGTTGGGAACTTCTGCAAGTGTGGGGGGCACACCTGGCTATCTATTCTGGGGGTGGGGTGCTATCTAATCCTAGGGGACACATATGACTATACTGGGGGGAGGGGATAACCAATCCTTGGGAGCACATCTGGCTATCTATACTGTGGTGGGCAACATAACCCTGGGGGCATATCTGGCTATCTATACTGGGGAGAAACTGCCTATAGCCGCGTATTGATGGAAGGTGCTCCGGAGGGCCCCCAAGTTACTTTTGCCCGCAGTCCCCACTGGATCTAGAACTGGCCCTGACAGTAATACAATCCATTATAGATCTCCTGCTTGCAAGCTTTTCTAGATAGGATAAAGGATTGGGCAATAGGCACGGGACAGAAATAGTTGAAAACTACATTTGACAAAAACATGGACTTCAAAGTCTATTCGGTCAGATTTCTACCAGATACTGTAAGTGACAGCAACATAGGAGAAAAGTAATTTATGGCTCGTTTTACTCTGGAAGGAATACTCTTCTTATTTGTATATGTTTACATGTGTTTTAAATTTTACAGTTTTTCCCAATAGTGGTCCTTTAAGTGCGTACGTTAAAAAAGGGCGTCGGGAAAAAAGGGCGCAGGGTTTTAAACGATAAGCATGAATAACGCTTAAAAAAAATTGTGCTATATTTCGTTAAAGAATGTTTTATAAAGTTTTATAAATCATTAAACAATGTGTATGAAATCGGCAATTGTAAAAACGTTAATCTTCGGTGTTTAAAAAGTGAAATGTATAATAACGTTTTATAAAAGATTAATAAGAATTTTACTAAAGCTATACCTAACCCTACTCTCACACAGAACCCTCCCTGTACCTATCCCTAACCCCTAGACCCCCCTGGTGGTGCCTAAACCTAAGAACCCCCTGGTGGTGCCTAACCCTAGGACCCCCCCCCCCAGGTGGTGCCTAACCCTAAGACCCCCCAGGTAATGCCTAACCCTAAGACCCCCCTGGTGGTGCCTAAACCTAAGACCCCCCTGGTGGTGCCTAAATCTAAGACCCCCCTGTGATAAGCATTAATAACGTTTGAAAAAAATATTGTGCTGTTTTTCGTTTAAAAATAATGTTTAAAAAATTATAAATCATTAAATAATGTGTAATCATGAGAAGCAGTTATAAAACAGTAAAAGTCTCCGGGCGCCGCTTGTAAACGTTATTTTTCTCCGGCGCCCTTTTTTCCTGTTGCCTCAGGTGCCCGAATTTACTGTTTCCCCTTTAAGTACCTTGCTGAACAGGAACAGACGTCTCCATTTTGACTTCTGGTTTGACCTGTAAAAAGGAGGGAAAACAATTCAGTTTAAAAAAAAAAATAACAATGAGTTTTTCATAATGCATAGGTAATAGCCATTTATTTATCAGAGTCCTCCACCATTTTGTCATCCCATCATGGTGTCTATAGTATACTGGTCTGGTGACATGTTTGGCAGCTGAAAGTGCTGATTAGCCAGGAATTCTGGCCAATCCATGCTTCGAATTCCCAAGTGCATAGCTAGTCTTTAAGGCTGAAAGTCCGGTCACTTGGAAAGTGGCCTTGTAGTTGGCAGAGAGATATTTGTTGCTCTTTGCCTTGCCACCATGATGCTACTGATTAACATATAGGTCCAGTGCGCACCAAAAACGATAGCAGATCCTCAAAACGCTAGCGGTTTTTGGAGCAGATTTCAGAGCTATTCTAGGCATGTATAGAGAGGTTTTCTTAACATGCCTAGTGTTTTTTTGGAGCGTTTTTGTGTAGCAGATTACAAATATTTTTACGCCTGGAAAACCACTCTGATGTAACGTTTTCCAGAGCGGTTTGAGCTTTTCCTATACTTTACATTGAGGCAGAAACACTTCTGCAATCCGCAAACGTGCAGCAGGAGGCACGTTTGCGGTTTGCTAAAAACCTCAAACCGCCGGTGTGCACCATCCCATTGAGAAACATTAGCCAAGCGTTTTCACAGGCGGATGCGATTGGCGGATCGCTGCTAAAACCGCTCGGTGTGCACCAGGCCTGAGGGCTCTTCTCCACTATGAAATGCAATCGCGTTTCAATTTCCACTATGCGATTGTGATTGAGCTACTATACTCATTCTAGTACAGCTCAATCGCATACAAAACGCGTCAGGATGACGATTGCGCTTTGACCAAAATTGCATTGCAATCGGATCGCACTAATGGAAATTCCTGCTGCAGTTTCCATTAGTTTAATGTACCTTGCGATTTGCGATTAGAATCAAATCGCAGGGTAGTGGAAAAAGGCCCTAAGTATTATTTATGTAGGGATGGTATTTTTTCAAGTCAAGGAGTTTAAAGAGGACCTGTAACCCAGGATTGAGCTCCATCCCAATCAGTAGCTGATACCCCCTTTCCCACGAGAAATCTTCACCTTTTCTTGAATAGATCCTCAGTGATGTTTGTGTGGCTGACATTACGGCGGAACCCTTCCCACAGTGTGATGTCAGGGCCATGGCCATGACCGTTTCCCATCTGTGAACTTGTGGGAGAAAATGGCTGTTTCCAACTGTACTGAAAATAATGTAATGCACAAAATTGCTTATTTTTTTACAATATTACTTTATAATTTTTTTATTTTTTTTTTAGTCAGCGTTTGGCCATTGTAAAATCTTTCCTCTCCCTGATTTACATTCTAAAATGTATCACTGGTGGTGACATCATTAATCCTATCAGGTGCAGCCTTTACTGAGAGTTCCATAGCCAGTACAAAAATATCTGTGTCTCCCAGAATGCTCGGGAAAATGGGGGGTGGGACAGAATTGCATATAGCTAAACAGCTTAGGCTAAGCATCATTAGAAGGGTGGGGCTACATACTGATATACAGATACAGGAATATAGGAAGTGTTTCTGAAGATGAAACCAGAAAAATGTAAAAGAGGATTTCCTGAATAATTTACTGCATTCTACTATACGTTATGCCATTACAGTGCCTCTTTAACCGAATGATTCAAGCTGTACATTGCTTCTCGATGTAATGTAATTGCAAACTATACAATCTTACCTTTGCAGTTCTGCTTCGATGTGTCCCTGGACCACGACTCGGTTCTGATCTCTCTGGAGCAGGAGGACCACCGAACCCAACGCAGCACCGGAGGAGGCGAGAACCTGCCCATCGGCTTCTTTGTGTTTAAGGTGAAGATGAAGGCCATTTCTGATCACGTTCTGTAACTGAATGGTGGTGGGGTCATGGAAGTCCTCACTCAGTGCAGTGGCTAGAACTTGTCAAACAAAAAGGGAGCCAATCGAGAGCCCCTGATAGTGTAGCAGGCCTGGTTAGACAATCTCCAATGTTGCAAGAGGTGAAATAGTACTCACAAAGGTGGGTTACCACCAAGGTAACCACTGTGTAGGCAGGTGGGGAGATTAGAACCGACCCCACTGGGGTTAAGATGTTGCTCTCTGTAGATGTTGAAAAAACAACAGAGGTGAGGGGGGTGGGGGTGGACTAGTACTCATTAAGCAGCTGGATACAAAGGCACCCGAACAGGATAACCTATACTAAAGACGGTTTACAAATTGGAGGTAGTGGTGAACAAAATAGACTCAGTAAGTCAAGATTCAGCATAAATCAGACTTTAATCAAAAAATCTCCAAACAGGCAATGCGTTTCGCAGGCTTTCACCTGCTTCTTCAGGCAATAAAAGGAGCAACTTTGTTGAACTCAAAGCCAGAAATAGCGCCTCTTAAAGTGGATCCGAGGTGAACTTTTACTCATTGCATAATTGTGATCCTTTACTATTGTTTATAGGGCATTCCTCAAGCCAAATACTTTTTTGTTTTTGTTTTAATACTCGAATTCCCTATAAACTAAATAAACCACGCCCACAGGTTTTCAGAGAGCCTTGGCAGTAGCATGGGCTCATGGGAGCTCAGTCTGGGCAGGAGGAGGTGTTACTAGCCATTGATTTCAGAGGCAGAGGGGAGGAGGGAGGAGGGGGGATTAGGTTTTTTCACAGGCTGAGTGCTGAAGATACAGATAAGCCTGCCTCTGTGTAATGTTTACAAACAACATGGCTGCTGTCATTGTATCACAGGAAGAAATAATCATATTCTATTAAAGCTGTTTGCAGCTAGATTTGCTGTGTAAACGATCTAAACTTTAGATAAGATATATACACAAGTTACTTGTTATAGTTAGTTTTTAATCTCGGATCTGCTTTAAGTTGCTCCTTTTATTGCCTGAAGAAGCTGGTGAAAGCCTGCGAAACGCGTGTTTGGAGATTGTTTTGATAAAATTCTGACTAATGCTGAAGCTTGCCTTTCTGAGTCTGTTTGGGGAGGTGAGTTCACCACTACCTCCAATTTGTAAACTGTTTTTAGTATATTTCATCCTATTTTGGCCCCTCTGTATCCAGGGTGGCTATAAGACTGCATAGTAAGTACCCTGCTGCATTTATAGCTCTTATTTTTCACGTTTATTTATAGAGCTGCTAAGCTATTACGCGGTACTGTACAATAAAGTAAGTCGCAGACAGCAGTTACATAAATTTACATACAAATTACCATAACATTTGCATTTGGAAATAACATCTCATTGACCTTTCCTACTTAATGGCTGTAGAACAAATGCAAAAGTGTGTACTAGGATTAAGATAGTCACCAGCTACATACTGTAAGCTACAAATCCCTCCTCCTCATGCAGACACATGGCTTTGACTGCAATGCAGGAATGTTGGAATATGTAGTCTATCTGTTGTTCTTCCTAAATTGGGAGTTGCCAATAATTGACCCACCTACCAGCTGAGTCCAGGGAGGAGAAACTGCAAGCTGTACTGTAGTTGCAAGCATATTAGACCAACTTTTTATATATCACTTTGCTTCTATGTACTGTTTATATTCCCTTGCTGATTTTTGGGTTGAGTTGGGCATTAAACGTGCAATACTGATGTAGCCACTCATTGTATTTCTCCTTCTTACTCTGTTTAAGGTGGAGATGAATCGCAAATACCGTCTGCATTGCACTGCTAGTAAAGTCTCCTCCTCTACCTACATTAACTCTCGTAGCGTCCTGCTGCACACTGATCTACAGAAAGGACGCTACGTCATCCTACCCACCACCTTCCAACCTGGGCAGGCTGGTGCGTTCCTCCTCAGAGTGTATACTGACAAGGCCTGCAAACTCAGGTATTACGCCACAAGATTAAAGGGTGGGGTTTGTGTATGTGTTAAGGTGGGCATAGACTGGTCGATCCAGAGGCCGATTAGCCACCGGATCGACTCCAGCCGCGTCCCCGCTCGTCTGCGTGTGCGCACGGATCGATTCCCGCTCCTCCCCACCGGCGGTCCTTATCAGCCGCTCGATTCCCTGCCATTGTCCGCCGGCGGGAATCGAGCGGGCGCGGGTCGAGCGGCTTGATCGGGCCAGCTGAATATTATCAGCTGGCCGGATCAGCTGGTCGATACACGGGTACAGAAACCTAGCATGTATCCCCAGCATTAGGAATGTGGGTGGACTTGGGGATGGAATTGGCCTAGGAGGGAAGTTTGTCAAGTTATTTGGTTGGTTGTCCTTCCATACCCCTGTTCGATGTCTTGCTAAGGCCCCCAGAGGAGCAGTTCACTGTATTGCCTGATTTCAGAGCTGCTAACAGGTGCTCCCCTTAGCCACTGTTACTATGGCCTGGGGCCCACTGACAACACTTTTGTGGCCGGCAAATGGAAAAGCGAAGCAGCAGTGGATCCGTATGGGGGTTGCATGCAACATTTTGGTTGCGTTCCTGGAGCAATCCCATTCGATGGCTGCTGAGCCAATTTGTCATCACTACTCAATCCATGTCATTCGTTGTTCGTTTCGGACAATGACAGTCTAGCACAGGCATGGGCAAACTCGGCCCTCCAACTGTTAAGGAACTACAAGTCCCACAATGCATTTGCTTTGATGAGTCATGACTGTGGCTGTCAGACTCCTGCAATGCATTGTGGAACTTGTAGTTCCTTAACAGCTAGAGGGCCACGTTTGCCCATGCCTGGTCCTAGCATGTACGGAGTTCACTTCAGTGCGCATTGTTGACAGTTGTTGTTTCATGGGCAGCATAGTGGCTAAGTGGTTAGCACAGCTGCCTAACTCCTTTTTTCTCTGCGTTTTTTGTGAGTTTCCTCCCATATCTCAAAAATCTACTGGTAGGTTAATGTTCTTTGTTAGTTTACTCTGTATGTAGAATATGGAGTGGGAATTATTTATATAGCGTCGACATCTTCTGCAGCGCTGTACAGAGTATACCGGTATATTGTCTTCTCACTAACTGTCCCTCAGAGGGGCTCACAATCTAATCCCGACCATAGTCCTATGTCTATGTATGTATTGTATCATGTAGTGTATTTATTGTAGTCTAGGGGCAATTTTTTTGGGGGGGAAGCCAATTAACTTATCTGTATGTTTATGGGATGTGGAAGGAAACCAGAGCCCCGGAGGAAACCCACACAGAGGCGGGTAGAACATACAAACTCCTTGCACATAGGGTTGTGGCTGGAATTCAGACCGGGGACACATTGCTGCAAGGCTGGGTGGGAACAGAATGGTCTCCTGTGCAAAAATGACATAGGTCCCTCTCCCCATCTTTTTTCCTAAGTGTCGTTGTGCCAACCCCCTATGCCCTTTTGTAATGAAGGAGCAGCATAGCAATAGGAGATGCAGAGGTAGCAACCACACCAGGACCCCTGAACCCCACTAGGTGCACTCCTTTGACTGCTTTATTCCCTTTTTTTTTTTTTGGTTGTGCTGGTATTGATCACCTCTATTTGTGGTTTGATTAGCTGTAACCATTAATAGACTGATACTCCACTGCATACACCTCTCTGACACTTCAGCTGTTCCCTCCCCTGCTTACCCCTCTCTGACGCTGCAGCTGTCCCTCCCCTGCTTACACCTCTCTGACACTGCGGTTGTCCCTCCCCTGCTTAACCTTCTCTGACACTGCAGCTGTTCCCTCCTTTGCAGCTGTCCCTCCCCTGCTTACTCCTCTCTGACACTGCAGCTGTCCCCTCCCCTGCTTACTCCTCTCTGACACTGCAGCTGTCCCCTCCCCTGCTTACACCTCTCTGACACTGCGGTTGTCCCTCCCCTGCTTAACCTTCTCTGACACTGCAGCTGTCCCCTCCCCTGCTTACACCTCTCTGACACTGCGGTTGTCCCTCCCCTGCTTAACCTTCTCTGACACTGCAGCTGTTCCCTCCTTTGCAGCTGTCCCTCCCCTGCTTACTCCTCTCTGACACTGCATCTGTTCTTAGCAGGCTTTGGTGGTCTATATCAATTGTTATGTATAGAGTGCTTGAGGTGGCCCAATGTAAATATCACATCGGGGGCCCTGAGCTCCTAGGCTACACTACTATAATGAAGTCTTGATTTTCCCAGCAATGGCCCTGGTGTAGCTCCCTCCTCAGGCCCCTTGCAGTGTACCTGGGATTCTACCTATGCAACATGCTTCTATTTCACAGAGAACTAAGGAAGGACGCCCCGCAGCCCTCCTGCATGGCTTTTCTCCGATCTGCAAAGCTGGTCACCTCTATCACTGTGCATTCAGCATCCGGGCTGTGTGTGCCAGGGAACAGTAATGGTATGTAGACATTTGTAGCTGTATACTTGAAGCAGTTTACAAAGCCAAATAGTACTGACGTGTACAAGGGTCATCCAGAAAGTAATGCACATTTGCTTTTATCTGCCACGCAAGTTATTCTTTCTGTGTAATTCGCATCTGTCAGGTTAAGCTCTTCTCTCCCTGCAACGCCAGTAACTAATTGTTCAGTAGCATTAACATGAAGCCCTCTCCCCCAATTCCTCCAGCCCAGACAGGGGCGTAACTAGAAATCACTGGGCTCCCCTTGAAACTTTGGATGCCCCCCCCCCCCCCGCTTTCTGCACAGGTAAACTGAGAACCAATGTTATTCACTTGGCTAGTGCACATTTGAATGTGTTTTCCCCTTGCAGATAGAAACTGACAGCAGTGAAGTACTGGGAGCATTTTCTCAATTACATTAGCTTCAGTGATAAAACGTGCATGTTTTCACACAGACTCACATGGTGTGCAGAAAACGCACACAGGAAACTGACAGACGAGTGTGCTCCCAGCCTCAGCTTATTACACTCACTCTGTCCACCTCTGATGGAGCAGAACTGGCTCTGCAGCATCACTACAGGCAGGGACGGATTTGTACTCTTTACCGCCCAAGGACACTGTCACGAGCTGTCCCCTCTTCAGTATAGGTAGCGAGATCACCCCTCCCCACCTTCCCTTCAGTATAGGTAGCCAGATGACCCCCCCCCCCACTCCCCCTCCAGTATAGGTAGCCAGATGACCCCTCCCCACCTTCCCTTCAGTATAGGTAGCCAGATGACCCCCCCCCACTCCCCCTCCAGTATAGGTAGCCAGATGACTCCTCCCCACCTTCCCTTCAGTATAGGTAGCCAGATAGTGAGATGACCCCTCCCCACCTTCCCTCCAGTATAGGTAGCCAGATGACCCCTCCCCCCACACTCCCCCTCCAGTATAGGTAGCCAGATGACTCCTCCCCACCTTCCCTTCAGTATAGGTAGCCAGATAGTGAGATGACCCCTCCCCACCTTCCCTCCAGTATAGGTAGCCAGATGACCCCTCCCCCCACACTCCCCCTCCAGTATAGGTAGCCAGATGACTCCTCCCCACCTTCCCTTCAGTATAGGTAGCCAGATAGTGAGATGACCCCTCCCCACCTTCCCTCCAGTATAGGTAGCCAGATGACCCCTCCCCCCACACTCCCCCTCCAGTATAGGTAGCCAGATGACCCCCCCCCCCCCACTCCCTCTCCAGTATAGGTAGCCAGATGACTCCCTTAATCTCTCCATTTTACCACTCCCCCCTTTCTGTATAGGTAGCCAGCTCGCCTCCACACTGCAGCTGCCGTCAGTGTCACTCACATCTCTGTTCATCTCCAGCACAGAAGCTTCCTCTTCTACGTTTCCATCAGCCGCTGCTGTGCATCTGTCCCTCCAATCGGCGTCTCTCACATTTGACCCACCGGCATGTTACAAGCGAGTCAGAGTGGAAGAGGAAGCTTCTACACTGGAGACGAGCAGAGATGTGAGTGACTGGCAGCTGCTATTCCACTTCCTCCACTTGCTACTTTACAATGCTGCCCAAGTCTGTAGCTGCCCGCCACAATGCCAATGTGCACAAAGAGCAGGGCGGCCACTGTACAAGGGGGCTGGCAGCAGAGTACCGCAGTCAAGCGCTTGCCTGATCTCCCTGCACAGCAGCATTTGAAAGCTAGCAAATGCTGCACCAGTTTAGCCTGCTGCTTTGGTGCCTTTGCTCCTGTGGGGCCCTAGGCCATGGCCTAGGCGGCCTTGGCCTAAATCCGGCCCTGACTACAGGACACAGCACTTGGGGAGGGGTAGGGAGGTTGGGGACTGAGCGCTGTACACAAGAGCCTGCTGCACACTGAATAGGGGCTGTCTACAAATCTTTGTCTGCAAAACTTTGTATGATTCATTATCAGTGGCTGAACAGATGCAGTCATTAGAACAATTAAGCAGAGAGCAGAAAGTTGTTTTTCTCTCCGTGCCTTTAGTGGTCAGTCTCTCAGGACAGTCAAAAGAAACTCCTCCCCCCCCCCACGGGCCCCCTGCGACTTCTGGGCCCCCCTGTGGCTGCATCCCTTGTAGGGTCTATTGTTACTCCCCTAAGCCCAGAGGTGAGGAGGAATGTGACTCTGCTACAACAAAGAGATTGAAAACCTACTAAAAATGATATGACAGAAGAGGTAACTGGGTGGAGAAATGAACAGAAGATACAGTGTGTCTAAAATAAATACAATGTTTCCTTAAAAAGGCACTGTAGTGACATAGTAGAATGCAGTAAAATATTCCGTATACACACTTGTATGTTAATTATCCTGATTTCCACACCAGAAACACCTCCTATAGCTTTATATTGCTATGTAGCTCCACCCTCCCAGTAATGCTTGGCCTAGGCTGTTTAGCTATGCAGAATTCTCCTCCCAGCATTCTGGGAGACTAGGTATTATTTTCACTGGCTTCAGAATTCTCAAAAGCAAACATTCCCTAGAGATCACCTGACAGGACTAAAGATGTCACCACCTGTGATAAATTTCAGAATGTAAATCAGAGAGAGGAAAGATTTTACAATGTGCAAACACTGACCAAATCTCACTAATCTCACTAATATTATAAATGCGAAAGTTTGGATGTTTATTACGCAATCACACAACAATGGCTGATCGGATTTGAATGAAATTTAGCACACACATAGTACATTACCTGGAATAACCTATAGGATACTTTTTATCCCCATAACCAAAAAGGGGGCGGAGACAAATACAAATTTCACTGGGAAAATGTAAACAGCAGCCATTCTTACACTATTAATTGTAGGGTTCTCAAACTTTGCACAGTTGGTCACTGGGTGACTGGGATTCATATTCAGAAAAGTGGGTGGAGCCTACAAAAGCCAATCAAAATTCACCTATTGATTTTCAAGGGGAATATTTAATTGCTGCCATTCTTGCACTGTTAATGGCACAAGCCTTAAACCTGGTACAGTTGGGGGTGGAGCCACAAACAGACAATCAGATTTGTTTCATTTCAAAGCAAATTATTGATGCCAAAGACCACAAAGCTCACAAACTTGGTCATTGAGTAATTGTGTGTTGGGGTTAGAAAAAGTGAGCGGAGCCAACACCAGCCAAATACATACCCAGGCAACGCTGAGCTGTCGGCTAGTAATCTATAAATGAATATTGTAAACAATAGGCAATTTTATTTATTATGTTGTTTTCACGACAGGTCCTCTTTTTAGTTTTTTAACTTAGAAGGGCTGTTAGTTTCGGGATGACCCTCGTTTAATGTCTATGCTCTGCCAGTACTGGGAAAGTGACCCTGGCTTTGTGTCTGGCAGATTTCTCCACCTATGTGACCGTTCACTGTGAAGGCAACAAGGTGATGTCTCAGACAGTGAAGGGCCGCAATCCAGAGTTTGACTTCAAAGCCATCTTCTACCGGCGGCAAGAGAGGAAACCCATCACCGTGCAGGTAGGGCCCCCTCCTCTGTATAATACTACAAGGTGTAACTGAAAGCCCTGCTGCATGCGAGAATAAAGGGATGAGGACAGATGGCTGGGGCGCCAGTGTTTTTGAATTTATCCTTATAAAAAAAAAAAAAAACATTACTATAACTATTACTATAACTCATTAACCACTTGTGTCAATGTGGGCCATCAGATTTCCTTCCCTGGGGCATCTTCCAACCCCCAGTAGTCTATCAGGTCCCTCTCTGCAGTTCCGATTCCCTTCAGGGTGCCAATGTCCCTTCCGCAAGATTCAGCTACTGCACATGAATGCCCCTGTCCGCCAGGGCCGGTACTAGTAACAATGGGGCTAAATTTCCCTCCTGGACCCCTGAGGCGGCTGTGGATCATCCCTCCCAATCGCCTCCCAACTTAACTGTATATCTTGGGGCCCCTGCAGTGTCTCTGGCAGTGTAGGGTCTCCCCTTCCCGCCAGCACAGGTGAGATGCTACTCCGCCAAAGACTCTGCAGAGGCACTGGGGAGCCACAGTTGAGACACCTTGGGGGCCTCTACATGCTCTGTGGCCCTGGGGGGATTGCCCCCTTTGCCTCTATGGTAGCGCTGGACCTGCCGTCTGCCCGTCTCAGTAATTGTGTTCCCATAGTGTTCTGTGCATGCACAGTTTTAAAGTCTTTGTGAACTGCGCAAGCACTGAATTCTCCCGACCATGTGCGCACAATCAAGGAGGCGCGTGGACAGGCAAGTGCATGCGCAGAAGCCTCCAACACTTTCAGAGTTGCCAGCAAAAAGCCCTGGAGGGGCTCGGAACTACAGCGAAAGACCAGATAGACTGCAGGGGTCCTGAAGAAGCCCCAGGTAAGTAAATCTAAACTTCCCTCCCCGTCTCGGTATTCCTTTAAGGCAGGGGTCTCAAACTCAATTTACCTGGGGGCCGCAGGAGGCAAAGTCAGGATGAGGCTGGGCCGCATAAGGAATTTCACAATCGCGGCTCATCGCCACCTCTGCCCGCCCCTCTCACTCTTTCTTAACAGAGAGGGGCGGGGAGAGGCGGCGATCCGTGCGGCGATTGACATCAGGAGGGGCAGAGCTGAAAGCTCTGCCCCTTTCTAGGAAATGCCGGCGGATTGCCCCCCGGGCGATTTGGGGGCTCTGCAGCCCTTGTTTAGCGGCGGGGTTGCAGCGGATTACTTGGGAGCACTGAAGCGAACTATAAGAAGGCTTTTGCCAGCAAGGGCCACAAAATATTGTATCGAGGGCCGCAAATGGCCCGCTGGCCGCGAGTTTGCGACCCCTGCTTTAAGGTGTCCTGATTTTGTCACATGACTGTATGTCTCTGATGTATTTCAGGTGTGGCACTCCCGGTGGGGCCGGGACCATCTGGTGGGCAGCGTTTCTGTTCCCTGCTTGGTGGGAGAAAACAACCAGGCGTCTGTGCTGAAGCTGCAGAGGAAAGACGTGACCTCGGCTGGCTACGTCCTGATCGAAGCCTCGAGCAGCTCCGATCTGGTGGCGCTGTGACTACTTCTTGTGTACTTTCTGTCAGTCTCGTTTCTTTCTCTCACCACCTACTCTCTCTCCACATCCCCCCCTCCTTCCTGTGCTATGTTACCTTCACCTCACACTTCCTGCCCTGTCTACAGAAGCGTTCATCGCCTCAGCACCAGCATGGGGAAGATACTGGTCATCGTCGCCCTTCTGCTCGGAGGAGCTTGTCCAGGTATGGCATACGTAATGAGGGGGCGATGGAAAGGTGGGTGACTATTAGTGTATGGTAATCTGGAGAAGTGTGGTCATCGCCACACTTGGTGGAAGTAGGAAAATTATTATTAACGTGGGATTACACTCAAAATTAATTTTTTGCTGTAATGCATTAAACAATAATAAAAAAAAATGAAAGAAATAAGACTGCTCTGATTACACCTCACTGAAGCTAAATGATATCATTGTGCTGCAGGACAAATGATCCCATTGACTCCTGATGAAGTAATTAGTGAGCAAATAAAGGAGAGAAAGTTATCTGCGTCCCACCTGGATACAGCAGGAACTTTTCTACCTTGTTTACACAGATTTGTATACTTCCAATACAATCTGATGAAGCTGGTTGGCAAAGGCAAGCTTATCAATTCGCAGCTAAGGACCCTTTTCCACAGGCAGCTGAACTGCGTGCTCAGTAAGCAGTTACCAGGCAGCAGCGAGCAGTTGGGAGAGTTCGACTGTTTTTTCATTGCCTATCAACTGCTTATGGAAAAGAGCTCTAAGGCCTCCTTTCCATGGACTGTTGATAGGCGGTGAAATGCCTCTCAAACTCTCACAACTGCTGGCTACTGCCAGGTAACTGCTCACTGCTGCCTGGTAACTGCTCACTTCAGCCTGGCAACTGCTTGCTGAGCACACAGTTTAACAGTCTGTGGAAAAGAGGCCTTAATGAGTTAAAAGGCTTGCGTTTGAAGCCCTCCAGTACCTTGAAAAACCTTCAAATGTTTAGCCAGTTTTTACCCTTAATTTTATGCGGTGTTTAATGCTTTAGACCATTGACGATATGCGAGTATAATACCACTCTGAGGCCTCCCTTCCACCAGGGCCGGCCTTAGGTTTCACAGCGCCCTGAAAACTGATTTTTGTGCCCCCCCTTCATCCTCTTCCCACGTGCATATACACGCATGCATGTATACACACACACAGGCCCATATGCAATTCCCCTTTTCTCCTGAGATATCTCCTAGGACAGTGGTTCCCAACCTTTTTGACGTTGTGACACATCATGCCAAATGCTCAGATCTCTGTGACACGGATGGAAAGAGTGCACTATCCTGAATACACTTAAAAATTAAGGCTAAAACCCTTCAGGAATATTAATAAAAACAATTAGTGGTACAGTTATCCGCCTCCCCCCCCCCCCCCCCATTTAGAATGATAGCACAGCACTGACGATTTGCACCACGCGTCATAGCCGCTGTGCGGCTATCCCCCCCCCCCCCCCTCAAGTGCCCTCAGACACAGTATAGGTAGGTAGCCATGTATAGGTGCCCACAGTATAGGATCACATGTGTAGGTGCCCTCAATATAGGTTGCCAAGCATAGGTGCCTCCAGTATAGGAAGTCAGTTGAAGGTCTCCATCCCCCCACAGGTAGCCAGGCATAGGTGCCTCCAGTACAGGTAGCCAGGCGTAGGTGCCTCCAGTATAGGTAGCCAGGTGTAAAGGTAGCCAGGCTATTGGTGCCCCCAGTATAGGAAATCAGGTGTAGGTGCCCTCAGTATAGGCAACCAGCTATAGGCGCCCCTTTGGAAGCCGGCGCCCTGAGCGACCACTCCGGTCGCTCATATCAAAGGCCTGCTATGCTTTCCACGGACTGTTGAGCTGTGTGCTCAGCAGTTACCAAGCAGCAGTAAGCAGTTACCAGGCAGCGTGCCTGTCTCTGTGTAGCTGGGTCCGTGCTTTTTGCTACTGCGCATGTGCGGAGCATGGACCCAGACAGCCGTTGAGACAGGACGGGGCCAGTGAGGCGTGCCGGCCTGTGCGCGGGGGGACGGGTGCGCGCGCACACGAGCAGTGGGCGCTTGTGCGCGCATGCACACTGTGAAAAGATAGACCTAGAGCCCGTTTTAAAACAGGCTTGGGTCTACTAGTGTGTTATGAGTGGAGACTGGACAAAGTCTAATACAAAGCCTGCATGGAGCAAGTTAGAATAACGCAATCAGTTACAATGCAGTGCTGTGAACAGGCCCATAGAATTGTATGGGCACAGGGGCGTAACAATAGACCCTGCAAAGAATGCAGCTGCAGGGGGCCCCGTGGGGGGAGTAGTTTTTTTTCCCTGTCCTTAAGAGACTGACAACTAAGGGTATAGAGAAAAAAAATCTGCTCTCTACAAATGTTTTCTAATGACTGCATCTGCTCAGCCACTGATAAGGAATCGTACACAGATTTGCAGACAGTCCCTATTCAGTGTTCAGTAGGGTCAAGGGGGGCCCCCATCCAAAGTGTTGCAGGGGGGCCCAATGAGTTCTAGTTACGCCACTGTACGGGCAGTGAGTTGACAAGCAGAATTATTCTGCAATGCAAGTGACCGCTGTGAACAGGGCCTCAATGAAATCTTCTTTGGGTTTAATATACTCGGCCAGAGAGAGAGGGAGGAGGGAATGACAATAAGGAAGGAAAACCGCTCATTAGCACCATCATACTTAGACCACCTCGGGTGAAAAAATACCAAGACCAAAGGAACCATCACCAAATACTGATATACAGAACACCAAATTCAAAACAGACCAATAAGTGTATTAGTGGTATAAATGTTAATAATCATATAGACCTCCATCACCACAGTGAGCCAATCCTACCTAATAAAATGCCTGTGTGGCTGCGTCCTCCTCCTGTTGTCCGTGCTTTTGTCTACCGCGGGTGGACTTTAGAGCAGGAGGACGATGCCAGGGGGCGGGCATGCAGGTGCGGAGACATGCGGTCGGTGACGGGGGTTGTCAGGGTGGCCTAGAGACTGTTATTGTAACAGACTTAGGCCCACTAGTTTGTTTATATATACGTATATACACACTCATCCAAAGAAGGTAGTATCCGAGTCTTGTGATTGCTCTAAAATAACCATGGTATTCAGATTTCTTCGGTAAACTTTTGCATTCTCTTATTGGTCCAATACTTCCAACTCGGAAGTATTTGGCCGATCAAAGAGAGCATCAAAGATGTCCGTATAATAGCGGACATCTGTAAAATTTACAACATTCCGCATAAAAAAAAACTCTTCTTTTTTTAATATGACATAAATTTATTAACAAAAATGCCAAACAAAAAATGGAAATTTACAGAATCTGTAATCGGCGTTTGTGGAAATCGCAAATTTAGAGAAGTTAAGGTATATACATTCCTATGGCAATATATTTCTATGTAGCCTCACCCTCCCAGTGTTTTTTTAAACTCAGATGCACACTAAATGCGGAAAGCTTGTCAGCTAGAGGCCTATCAGCCTTAAGTGGCTGTGTGCCATCGCTGGGTAATGCTATCATCATCGTTTGTGTAATATTTATGTCATTTTTCTTGTAGCGCTTATACATTTCTATGTGAATTAACTGGATCTTCTAATCACCCTTTCATTGCCCAATCCTCCCCTCTCCTAAATGGCTGCACTATTTCAATTGTCCCAGCTCGCCTACGTGAAGGTTCACAGTGGTTTAAAAAAAATATAAAAATGCTAATCCACTTACCTGGGGCTTCCTCCAGGCCGTAGCAGGCAGGACGTGCCCTCGGCGCCGCTCCGCAGGCTCTCGGTCTCCTCCGGTGGCGCACCCGACCTGGCCAGGCCGGCTGCCAGGTCGGGCTCTTCTGCGCTCCAAAATGCACCTCATGCGGGCGCGCTGACGTCATCAGGCGTCCTCCGGGCTGTACTGTGCAGGTGCAGAACTACTACGCCTGCGCAGTACAGCCCGGAGGACGTCCGATGACATCAGCGCGCCCTCGTGAGGCGCATTTTGGAGCCCAGGAAGCTGCGCTGCGGCGCCGTTGGCACGTCCTGCCTGCTACGGGCTGGAGGAAGCCCCAGGTACGTGGATTAGCAATTTTTTTTAAACCACCGTGAACCTTCCCTTTAAGACGATGGGCAGGGATTCTAGCTTCCGCATATACATATGCACATTCAGCCCTCATCCAGCCAACTCTTAATCCACAATCTTTCCAAAACACACCGAAAACCCAATATCCTGCTACCCACCCGCCTCATGCCCTGCATACCTTTATCCCGAAAATGTGTATATATTTATGTTTTGTTTATATACCTTTCTGTAATTACTTACTGTACGGTCTTGCCCATTCACATCCACCACAATCCATTTCGTCTTCCTCCGTATCTTGAACTACAAGAGTACTGCCACCACACAGCTGGTCCATTCTACAGACCCATTCATCCAAGCTTGGGGGGATTGGTTATTTCCACTTGTCTATCATTTTTTTTTTTTTTTTTTTTTAGCAACCTTGGTACCTACTTCTTTAATTAAAATACTACTTTTACTCCCACCTGTGTCAGTAAATCCAAAAATAGCTTCTTCTGCAGAGAGATCGAAGGTATCTTCCAGTAAATCTCTACTAAAATGGATGCATAGTTTAGGCTGATTAGATGAGCGGAATCTTTTATCCCCAGAGCATTCTGGGAGACCATGTATATTCTCTACTGGCTTCAGAGCTCTCAGTAAACAAACATTATGCAGAAATGCACCTGACAGGACTAAAGACGTCAGTTCACCTCCTGTAATACATTTCAGAATATAAATCAGGGTGAGGAAAGTTTTTACAATGGGCAAACACTGACTAAATAAGAATAATAATTAAAATGTTTTAACTACATTATTTTCACTACAATTCCTCTTTAACTACCAGAATGCATCAGTTTGCACAGCTCTTTTAAAGGGACACTTAAAGGAAACCTAAACCCAATTGAAAAAAATGAGTTTCACTTACCTAGGACTTCTACCAGCCCCCTGCAGCCATCCCGTGCCCTCGCAGTCACTTCCGGATCCTCTGGTTCCCCGCCACCAGGTAGTTTAGTTTTTTGCTGTCTCGGAGTCAGTGGGCCGCCACTCGTATCATTGCACGCGTTACCGCGGGACCAGAGGATCCGGGAGTGACGTTAAGGGCACGGGATGGCTGCAGGGGGCTGGTAGAAGCCCCAGGTAAGTAAAACTGATTTTTTTTTAAATTCCAGGCTTAAAGTGGACCCAAATTTATAAAGATTTCAGAAATAAAATATATTTTCTAAATTATAATAATAGCAGCCTTTTTTCAGCTGCATGATGAAAAATATAAAATATTTTACATTTGAGGGAACCCCTCCCTTCCTTTCATATTGCCGGGACAGAATCC
Source organism: Hyperolius riggenbachi (assembly GCF_040937935.1). Taxonomy (NCBI): domain Eukaryota; kingdom Metazoa; phylum Chordata; class Amphibia; order Anura; family Hyperoliidae; genus Hyperolius; species Hyperolius riggenbachi. Next base: position 44,875,018 of record NC_090648.1, read on the forward strand.
GGCAGACTGGTGGAGGAGATAAAAATCAAAAACAAAACACAGGCTGCTACTGATGATGTCACAGGGGAGGTGATCTCAGCTTGTGTGATATTTCACATAGACTATGCCCCTGTGAGGGAGGGTAGCTGATGACAAACACACCCATGATCTAAAACCTCCTACTAATCTCAGAAGTAATGGCTGCAACCTGTATAACCCTAGTTGTGAAAAGCATGCACTGAAATCAGTGGCGTACCTATGGCATTTGACACCCGGTGCTGGGTATTATAAGACCCCCCCCCCCCCCCCAAAAAGTAAAGGGGCAAAAAATGGGTGGCGCTATAACATGCGTTGCGCGAAGCTCGCCGCGGCAAAAAATGGGCGTGGCCATGACCGGATGAGGGCGGAGCTAACTGTAATTTGACGTGAATCCGGGTGAGAGTGATTGTCACGGACGGTTGCGGGGCCGCAGGCGCGTCCTGTAACCGCCCGTGAAGAAAAAGCGATCGCACTCTATTCCCTGCATCGATTGCGCTTCAGATCGATAGAATCTGGGTTGATTGTGTAGGAGGTCTGCAGTCTTTTCTCAGCAGAGAGAGAGCACCAGCTCAAATGCTGGATGGCTCTTTTGATATGCTAATGAGCCTGAGCCTAATCTGCCCCGGAGAGTCCCTGGCTTCAAGCTGTGCTGATGGCCCATCCATCAGGTATAAGGTGACAAGCACCATGGCAGAAGCAATCTAGTTGGGGGAAAACCAGACCCGCTGGCTCCCTCCCAGCAGGGGAGGTGACACCTAGCTGGCTGCCCCAAACTTCAAAGAGACTTTGCCTGGGAATAACCTGAGTCTCATAGCATATCCATAACTTCCTAGATCTGTCATATTTCTAGGGTTCCTGAGATGGCAGCTTCGCCAAACGTGGGGGAAGTGTAGCATGAGCCCCGGTGCTGGTTCTGAGGAAGTTTCAGAACATTCTGAGGTAAGGACTGCCAGTTAGGCAGTTTGAAAGTGCCCTGATGATACCACAGGGGTCCCACCCCTCATGTCTGGTATCAGGGCGCTGGGTAAATCGAGACAGACCTGAAAATGTTAATAAATCTGCCCTGACCTGTACGGTTCTGTGAGATAGAGCCCATATATGGGTAGATATGATTTCTAGTCCCCAGGACAAGGGGAGGGCTCATCTCATCTTCTAAGGGGGTGTGAGGCTCCCCGCCCTCACTCCCTCCTACTGAATCAGGGACATAAGAATGGCAGAGGACCCAAACTCAGTGTCCTCCACCCTGAAAACATCTTGAACTCATCGGTGCCAGCTTGAGGATATGCTGGCATCCACCTGGTCTGAACTCTGAACTTTGATTGAAACCCAGAACTCTGTTTTTCCCACAAAAAGGACATCTTTCCAGGAACTAAGTATTTTTCTCCCTTCTTTTATTTTTTATACTGGCTATTACTGTTTTAATAATTGTTGATTTTAATAATTGTCTGTATATATTAATTATTTATATTGTGTAAATAAACGACTTTCTCCAAGTCATTCACTGTCCGCTACCCTGCTTATCAGCACACACAGAACTGATCCAGGGTCTCTGAAGATACGCTACTGTTTGTTTGTTGTTGGCGAGACAGAATACCGTGTGTTTAACCGTTTTATTCGCAGGACCAGTCAGTCAGTTAGTGGGCTCCACGGTCCCATGGTAACCGCGGTGGTGGCAGTTTACTCTGAACCAGTGGGTGAAGTTGTAATCACCCGTATCTCACAGGCTCCCTTCTGGTGTGTCCGCGGCTAATTCTTAACGGTTCCTGCGCATTGACTGCGACCAGAGTTCGCACGATCTGTGCGCTGGCACCGTTTAGAAGGCTAATTGCGGTCAGCCACCAGGGCTCCTGTGACAGTGATATGGAGGCTGCCATATTTATTTCCTTTTAAACAATACTAGTTGCCCTGCTGATCTATTTGGCTTCAGTAGTGAACTGAATCACACCAGAAACAAGCATGCTTGTTCAGGGTCTGTGGTTGAAAGAATTAGAGGCAGAGGACCAGCACGGCAGCCAGGCAACTGGTATTGCTTAAAAGGAGATAAATATGGCAGCCTCAATATTATTCTCACCTCGGGTTCCCTTTAAAAGTGCAACGCAAAGACAGTGGACCCAAGTTTTGGTGACCCTTTCCCAGAAAATTCACATAATTGTGCAGGTTTTCTCAAGAAAATACACGTAATGTGTGCAGATTTGCCCAGAGAATACGTTCAATCATGTCGGCAGATTTGCCCAGAGAATACGTTCAATCATGTGTGCAGATTTGCCCAGAGAATACGTTCAATCATGTCGGCAGATTTGCCCAGAGAATACGTTCAATCATGTCGGCAGATTTGCCCAGAGAATACGTTCAATCATGTCGGCAGATTTGCCCAGAGAATACGTTCAATCATGTCGGCAGATTTGCCCAGAGAATACGTTCAATCATGTCTGCAGATTTGCCCAGAAAATACATGCAACCATGTCGGCAGATTTGCCCAGAAAATACATGCAATCATGTCTGCAGATTTGCCCAGAGAATACGTTCAATCATGTCGGCAGATTTGCCCAGAAAATACATGCAATCATGTCGGCAGATTTGCCCAGAAAATACATGCAATCATTTAGCAGATTTGACCAGAAAATACATGCAATCGTGTGGCAGACCTGTCCAGGAAACACTTCAATCGTGTAGCAGACCTAGCCAGAACATAAACGCTACCCCTGGCTGCTAATATAAATTAAAAAAAAAAAAACATTTACTCACCTGCAGCAGAGCTCCTGTTCCGGCCTCCATCCAGTGCGCAGCTCCCACGATCCTCTGCAGCCAGCAACTCCCAAAGTCTCCAGAGCAGGGCTTCGGACATTTTACTATAGCCCTGCTCTGCCGCTGCGGTGAACTGATACGGCATCTATTAGATGCCGAAAGTCAGTTCACGCTGGGGGGTGCTTGGAGAATTTTAAGGGGTGCTTCAGCACCCAAAGCACCCCCCTCCCCGGTGCCGCCACTGCCCCCAGTATAGGTAGCTAGCAGTTGCCCTCAGTATAGGTAGCTAGTTGCCCCCAGTGAAGGTAGTATAGTTGCCCCAATATAGCTAGTATAGTTGCCCCCAGGATAGGCAGCATAGCTGCTGTCCCCAATGTAGGTAGTGTTTCTGCCCCCAGTGTAGCTAGTATAGTGGCCCCCGTACAGCTGCCCTCCAGTATAGCTAGTATAGTGGCCCCCATAGTTGCCCCAGTATAGCTAGTATAGTGGCCCACAGTTTAGATAGTATAGTTGCCTCCATTGTAGCTGGTATGGTGCCCCCCCCCAGTATAGGTAATATAGTGGCCCCCATAGATGCCCCCAGTGTAGCTAGTATAGTGGCCCCCCGTTTAGCTGCCCCCAGTATAGCTAGTATAGTGGCCCCCAGTTTAGGTAGTATAGTGGCCCCCAGTTTAGGTAGTATAGTGCTCCCCCCCCCCGGTGTAGCTAGAAGGAGGGGTGACAGCAGGGATAGCGGCGGGGAGGGGGGAAATATCCCCCCCTCCCTCACCTGGGTCCACTCCTTCTGCCTCTCTTCTCCCCCCAAAAATGTGGGCAGTGGGCAGCGAGCAGGCTGTCGTGGAGAATACTCACGTTACTTCCGCGTATCAGCCTGGAACGCTGCGTCGCCGTCACGTGCCTCTACTGCGCCTCCAATGATTGGAGGCGCAGAAGAGGCACGTGATGGCGACGCAGCGTTCCAGGCTGATACGCGGAAGTAACGTGAGTATTCTCCGCGCCAGCCTGCTCGCTGCCCACTGCCCCCGGCCCGCTGCCCGCATTTTTGGGGGGAGAAGAGAGGCAGAAGGAGGGGGACCCAGGTGAGGGAGGGGGGGGGATATTTCCCCCCTCCCCGCCGCTATCCCTGCTGTCACCCCTCCTCCTAGCGCTGCTCTTCCCCTTCTTAGTCAGTTGTAGGGGGGTCGTGGCGACACCCCCCTGGCTGTCTGGCACCCGGTGCGCCACGCCCCCCTGCGCCATTAGGTAGGAACGCCACTGACTGAAATGCTCATAGGCTTGAAGGAGTGTTTATTTATCTTTGTATGTGTCTGAGTGGTGCAACTAAATATTTTGAATAAAAAAAAAAAAACGTTTGGTTTGGTTCCGCTTTAAGTGTCCCTTTAAAGCCCGTACCCACCACGTGATTTTTCCGACAACCGGCATTTTTTTTTCGATTGATGAGCAGTTGTTTCTGTGATCTCGCCACATGGGTACAGGCGCACGATCACGCGAACGACGTTTAGTGTCATGTGGCGATAATGACTGTGGCAGCGGATGTGATCTTTAAGATCCTCGACGACTCCGCGCTAAGTACCATGGTTGCTTGATTTCCCGTTGTGTAATGTCGCTAGCAAGAAGAGGAATCGCTGATAGCTGGTCGTCAAGGGGACGTCGCTGGACTCGTCGGGAGGTAAATATTCAGCTAGATTTTCACGGTTTGGGCTATTGAAATGTTGTAATGCAGAGAATTCCCCCCCCCCCCCCCCCCCCCGGCCGTCTTGTGAAACTCTCTCAGAAGGAAGGCTTGTGGCAGTAATACAATAACGCAGTCCCTGCTGACATTATTTGCATATGAAACGAGCACTTTGAGGAAATACACACACAAAAAAAATCCCTTCTGTGCAGCATTAACCATCTAATGACCAGATAAAGTGACATTTTTAGTTTCGGCCCATTTACACTTAATCAGTTGCTGTGCATTAGTGGGCGCTGGTACGCATTTTTTCCATAGCAGTGGATTCGGAAGAAAATTTCAGTTAAAACGTGTTAGGTGTAAAAGGTGCCATAGGGAAACATGGGCATTACTTTGAAAATCAGTTTTCTTTCAGTTATAACTAAGAGCAACTGATTAAGTGTAAAAGGGCCCTAAGGATTCCTCTTGGCGCCTCTCTGAAAACTTTTTTTTTTTTTTACATTTCAGAAAAAAAAACTAAAACAGTTTTTTGTTCACAAAGTTCTTTGAGAGAAGTTATGCAAAATAGAGGCAGTCGGTTTTCTTCATCTTCATCGTACGTTGTGTTTGAAGTCATTTAGAAAAGAGGCCTAGTTTTTGAAGTAGGGAGATGCTTTTATCAGGCCTGCTAAAGCAAACAGATGTGGGAGCGGTAATTATGTGCGGGGTGCTTTGTTTAGGATGGATGTAACATAGTAAAGCATTGTGATGCAAATATATATCAGCATCGTTTGGGAAAACGAGGTCCTCTGTGGTCTCATTGTCCCTTGATCGCATACGTATGAAATTGCCGCCAGGAGACTTGGGCGCAGGATTTTTGGTATATGGTCAGGGACGAAACTGCAGAAATTGTGAGCGGGCCCCCTCCCCCCAGGGCCCGCTCGTGGCTGTTTTGGGGGGCTGGAGGGGTCGCAGCATGAGGGGAAAGCTATGGCCACACTCGGCGGGAAGGTCCCCCCCCCCCCCCTCCCTCACTTCGGGCTTTCCCCTCTGCGCTCCCCTCCAGCTTCTATAGCTACACAAGTGCAGCGGAGTGGCGGGCAGAGACAGGCAAACATACCTTCCGTGCGTCCGGACGCTTCTCGCTCTAGTGACTGACGCTACTTCCTGTTTTATACAGGAAGTCGCGTCAGTCACTAGAGCGAGAAGTGTCCGCGCTGGAACACACGGAAGGTATGTTTGCCTGCCGCTTCCCGCCCCTCCGCTGCACTTGTGTAGCTATAGAAGCTGGAGGGGAGCGCAGAGGGGAAAGCCCGAGGTGAGGGAGGGGGGGGGGGACCTTCCCGCCGAGTGTGGCCATAGCTTTCCCCTCATGCTGCGACCCCTCCAGCCCCCCAAAACGGCCACAAGCAGCCCCCCCCCCCCGCGGGCGCATGGGCTACATCCCCTATTGGTATGCCCATATTTATAATTTATCCTGCTCCTGCACAAGTCCTGGCGGCGTTAATTACCATTCCCCCTCCAGGTCCATGTGGATGTTGAGTAATGATGTAACTCGGCTTCCAGCTATTGCTGGCGGCCAAATTACAGTGTTTTAAAAGTAACTACAGCTCAGTCTTCTGACGGCACCAAAGTTATTCACCGTGCGCTGCTATAGTCCCAATTCCTCTTACAGCCTATGGTGTCACCGGCCGCGCCCAAATCTCCTGTGCTGTTGTTACAGCGCTCGCCCTGGATCAAGATGAGGAATGGACAAGGTCATTGGCATGGACAATGCTCTCTGGCATCCAAGAATAAAGATGATCAAAGAGATGCAAATTCTTCTGAGTTGATGCAAATTTGTATGCAAATGTATGCAGTTTGAAAATGGACCAATCCATTTAAACCCAGGTTTAAATTGATTGCTCCTTTTTCTCAAGCTGCATATATTTGCATAATTTTGGAAGTATTTGCATCATTGATCATCTCTATCCAGGAACATCAGAGTGCCCCCCACACCGGACATTGAGGCTCCTTTCACACCAGGGCTTTTTCATTGCATTGGGTTACCGTACGCTCTGCAATGAAAGTCTATGGGGGACATTCATACGTTACCAGTGGGATGCGATACGCGGGATAAGTGACTTTCTCGTAACGCGGCCAACACTAGGGCATCCGCGTATTGGCAGCCAGCTTGTATGGCGTACCGGAAGTAGTGTAAGTGTATGGCAACGCAGATTTTTTTTTTTTCGTGCTGGTGTTGCGGCGTGCATGCACGGAAGCATATTTTTTCAATATAATTACCCATATTTCTTTTTTCGGCCACAGGAAGTGAGCGCTAGGGAGCCTCACTTCCTGTTTGGCTGTCAGCCAGAAGGGGGATTACCGCGTATTAATGCAGAAATCCCCGAAGGCTATTTTTAGCATTGCGGTGCGATACAATCGACGAATCTGTTTCCAGTGTGCAACCGTTCCATGACCAATTCGGCTAATAGTATGCCGGCATCCAGTGGCGTTTCCTGTTTGTTAGTCTCGCCCGAAGAATTGGCAGGGGGAGGAAAAACTCCACTGCGGCTGATTGCTTGTCGCCCGTGTTTAAGTGGGTGATATCTGTACTGCCATCAAACCCACAGCTGAAGTAATCGCATCACAAGCTTTAAAGTCTGCATGTACCTTTTTAAAAACACACTTAGGCTCTGTTCACATGTAAAAATGAAATCGCTGACTGCAGCGATTTTCAATTTTTTTATTTATTTATTTTTGTGTGTGTTATTTTTCCCCTCCCGGCGCTCCACTGCATGCTACGATTTTGTGCAAAGCGCTTTTGTAGAGCATTTCCAATCTATTTTAAACCCCTTCCTAACGTCAGCCAGGAAGTGAACTCTTTGACCCGAAAAAGAATAAATACAATGCATTTATTCTTAAAAGCGCTCACGAAATCGCTATACAAAGCACTTTTTCAAGCGTTTAGCATTTTCCCTATACCTGCCATTGAGCCAAAGTGCTCAGAAAAAAGTTATTTTCTGTATCAGAATTGCTGCTTTGAAATCTAAGATTTTGAAATGTGTTTTAAAATCTTTAAAGGCTTCTGATTAGTGGATGGTTAGTGTGATTCAAATATTTCTGAGTTAATGCAGGATCAGGACCGGATTTGTACTTTCCAGTGCCCTAGGCCTGCTGTCACCAAGCCCCCCCAAAAAAAAAATATTTTGTCGAACACTCTGACGATCATTGGTTTGAATGGGCTCATTTCAGTTGTGCTGCTCTGCCCCCCATTCAACAAATAATTCCTGTAATTTGCGCTCCTGCCCGACTGTGCACAGCAGCCGATAGTGTTCTGGGAATGCATACTTGAGAAATGACGCTGATGTATGACCGGTACTTGCCAAGAATGCATAACACTGTACCGGCCATGGGCAGGTGCGAGAAATAACAGGGAGCGCGAGTGGCCAGAGCATGCGCTGCTTCTTTGTCCTCTGTGCGACTGGCTGCAGTCGGAGCCACAAACAGGTGGCAGGGCAGTGCAATGGAGAGAAGCCCATCCAAAACAGAGAACAGGTAAGTAGCAAACATCCTGACAAGACCCACTTTGGATGTTCTGTTGTAATTATAGTGGACCTGAACTCAGAACTTCCTCTCTGCTCTAAAAGATATGCAACAACATAACCTTTAAATAAAAAACATTTTTGTTACAGCTGATACAAATCCTGCAATAAATCTGCAGTGTGTCTACTTCCTGCTTTTATGGAAGCAGACATATTTTTAACATCCTTTGCTTTCAAATGAGCTTAGATGTTGTGGCAGTCAGGTGACACAGTGTAGAGAACTTGTGACACAGAGGAGGGGGAATTAGACAGGCTCTCGAAATAAATAGATGGTACATTTCTGTTTTCCTTCTGTCCTGTGCAAGAGTTCAGCCCCACTTTAAAGCATCTGAATGACATTTATCTATGCATCTCTTTTGAATGTACATATAGTGGTGTGCTCTAACATATTGACAGTATACGTGAACAAAGTCTGAAGAAGGCTTATTTAAATTGCCTTTAAAACGTTTTTTGGGGTAAATGAGGCATGTAGCATCATGTTTTTTTTACTGATGTGGGGACATAAAATCCCCCCTCAAAAAAAAAAATCTCTCTCTCTCTCAGATGGGAAATCAGAGTTTGCTCGGATAGTGCGTTTTGGATTTAAAAAAATATCCGAATTGCTATTCAAAGTTCGGATAGTGGAATTTTTATTCCTGCAGTTCTCATAGATGGTAGGAGCTGGAGGACAGAAAATGAGTCAGGAAAGAGTTAACTAAGGAAGAGAAGAGACCACTGCTAGCTGGGAAAAAAAAAAGAAAAACAGTCAGTCATAAATTAGGATTAGATAAATTAATTAACAACTGCTGGGGTCAGTGTCAAAGCTGTAAAAGAGGTAAACAAACTAGCAGAGCTCACTGATGTTTGTGAATGCCTGCATTAAAACTCAGCGGAACTTAGTTCTATCTGCTTTGTAATGTAAATCTCTGGTATTTCTCACATCGATCTGTATGTCTATCATACAAAGGAATGGATTATCAGGTGACAGTTATGATTGATCCTGATTGTTTTCACACATCAGGAAGTGAGAGAGAGATGCAGGGATTGGGGAACTCTGGAATTCAGCTATTAGTGCAGAGCAGGGCGCTGGCTGGCTGCGCTGCGGGACCAGAAGAGATGATTTACTTTGACATATGACCTCTTCTCTCTTCAAGTCATGCAGCCCTTCTTATCTTATCTAATTTAATCGCCCTAGGCCGTGGCCTTCCTGGCCTTCCCAGAAATCAGGCCCTGTGCAGGATTTTGTTTCTGTATTCAAATCTGTGCAGATTGGAACGCAATTACTGCACAAAGCGGTTTTGTGAGCGTTTAGCGCTCTTCCTATACCTTCCATAAGACCAGTGATGGCTAACCTTGGCATTCCAGCTGTGGTGGAACTACAAGTCCCATGAGGCAATACTCTGACAGCTCTAAGCATAACTCGGGGAGGGAGAGGCATGATGGAATTTGTAGTCTTGTCGCAGCTGCAGTGCAAAGGTTAGCCATCACAGCATTAGACCAAAATCGCCCCAAAAATGGTACAGGCACAGCTTTGTGGAGCGCAAACTGGACGAAACGCGCTGATATGAACCTTCTCATAGAGGATCATTGCACAAGCGTTTGGTGGGCGATTTTGAAAATCACCTGTGCTTGAAAAAAGGCCGAAAACGCCCCTAGATGTGAACAAGCCTTAAAGTGAGAGGGATATGGAGGCTGACCTAATTTATTTTGTTTTAAGCAGTGCTTATAGTCTGACTGTTCTGCACATGTCTATTACTTTTAGCCATAGACCTTGAACAAGCATGCAGATCAGATGTTTGACTGGATTAGCTGCCTGCTTGTTTCAGGTGTGAGATTCAGACCTACCAGAGGGAGAGGATTAGCAGGGCAGCCAGGCAACTGGTATTGTTTAAAAGAAACTAAATATGGCAGCCTCCATGTACCTTCCACTTCGAGCGTACTTCCCTCTGGCCCTCCCCACTGGCCGCCTGATCTCTGTATGACGCGTAATTGCGCGTCATGAAGGAAACAGGAAGAAGAGGGGAGACTGCTGCTGGCGGGGGACACGTGGCATTGAGCGACCAAGTGATTAGGTGAGTAATTACACCCTGACCGCTGCTCCAACTCTGCAGGGAGGCACAGAAGGGGGGCCCGTGTGGCGGGAGGGAGGAATGATGTCTGCCCCCCTCCCCACTGCTTCCTGGGGGACAAATTGCCCAAAAAACGTGCTAGGTACATTGTTGGTAGTTGGAGCCCTTGCTTGCCAAAATGTACCTAACACTACCTTGGCAGGGAAAGAGTTAAAGCAGACCTGAGAGATCAAATTACAGTGGTGATTAGGCACATATGAGTGGGAACTAGACAGGCTAAACTCTCTGAATACATACAGGGTGCATTTCCCTATGTTTTCCCTCCTGCCATGTGCAAGAGTTCAGGTCCACTTTAAAGAGAACCTGAGGTGGGTTTGTCGGGTTTGTCAAATCGTATTAGGACACAGAGGCATGTACTGCATACAATGACCTGCCTCTGTGGCCTTCGCCTCTGTAAACCGATTGGAGGAAGCTTAGGGAGGCGGGGAGGGAAGTGACACAGGCGGGGGGAGCAACGCTATACAGGAGGCAGGGAAGTGGTGGTGACTGACAGGCTGAGGTAAAGAGCAGGCTAGCGACAATCTGCGTGTCGCTAGCCTGGCGCTTTTTTTTAAATGGGGGTCAGCAGAGCCTGGGGGGGGGGGGGGGGGGGGAGGGAGGGTACTGGCAGAATGGAAGGACACAGAGGCTGGGCATTGTATACAGAATGTGTCCTAATATGATTTGACAAACCCACCTCGGGTTCTCTTTGAGTGGCTAATCTATCTCAATGGCTTTGTCATATTGTGATAACATAATATGTTTTTCCTCCTCAGTGCAAATGCCATCCACTCACCTCATCGTGAACTCCACCCAGAAATCCTTTAACTCCTACCTCATCTCCTGCACCGCTGCAGTCCCAGAAGAGCAGGTGACCCAGGTGCACTGGAAAGAGCGACACTCGGATGGCCATTACTCCCTCATTGCCGTGCAGAACCCGTATCTGGGGAACTTCACACAGCCCACCTACAAGATGGCGAAACTGAACAGAATGGATGACCTCACCTACACGCTGGAGATAGAAGAAGCAGACAAGGTGGTGTGCTGTGAGGTGGTGACCTTCCCTTCAGGACTGATCCGGGAGAGCTGCCTGACCATTGAAGGTGACTCAGGTGAGGTGATATAGACCTTCAGGGGGTAGACTGGAAAACTCTTCTTGTTGATGGTAATAAAGTAGAGCCTGAAGTAATGTTGGATAGATCTGGGCCGGTCCCCACGGCAATTCCCATCATCCTATACATGACATAAGCAGGGCCAGATTTACCATAATGCACTGTAGGCACCAGAGATACTCATCACAAATTAATCAAGAGTAACCACTTTAACCTCCTTGGCAGTACGGACGAGCTCAGCTCGTCCATGACCACTGGTGGGCGCCGCTCAGGCCCTGCTGGGCCGATATATAAACAATTTTTTTTTTTAAAAACACGCAGCTAGCACTTTGCTAGCTGCGTGTGGGGGACGATCGCCGCCGATGCGCCACTACTCGCCGCGTAAGGGCCTCCCCCCTCCTGAGACCCCTGCGCAGCCTGGCCAATCAGTGCCAAGCAGCGCTGAGGGGTGGATCGGGACTCCCGATGACGTCACAACATCGTTGACGTCGATGACGTCCTCACGATCGTCGCCATGACGACGGGGGAAGCCCTCCAAGAAATCCCATTTAGAACGGGATTTCCGGATGGGCTAATGCGGCGGAAGCGATCGGAAAGGTGAGTAAGACGCCGCCGGGAGGGGGGAATCATGTAGCTAGATTTCCACCACGACACTGCGCTCACAGTTTCAGAGTTATCTTGTTCAAAGAAAGGGGGAAACAAAAAAAACATAGCATAATACTGTTTGGACTTATATCTCCTTCCCAAACACCATGTGCTCTAGATAATGCCCTAGCGTGTCTCCACCGGCATGCAGTGTCTCACAGGTCCTCACCATATAGCGTGGCCGCCAAATCACAGACAGCTATACACATCTAATGTTACCACCGGATGTCACAGTGCTCTTCCTGCTATCCATATATCCCAACCACCAGTACACGTGGACTCTCACCTATTCACATTGCCATCCACATTATAAGACAGCAAATTCGCTTATTGCATCACCACAGCAGTCGTCTCCCCGCAGATGGATCCACATCAGAGCAGATAGTCCATATCATCTATCAAACTGAAAGGCCTCTCATAGCGTAAAAACGTACTTTTATTTAAAAAGTTAAAACAAAGTGCACTCACATGGTCCAAAGTTTAACGAGTATAACATAAAATCAATGTCCTCCACGCCAGCTCTCTCCACACCCGTAGCTCCGCCCTACGCGTTTCATGCATGCGCACTCATCAGGGGCTGGAGGTATGTACAAGGCCAGCATGTTATATCGTGTCCTGACTTCCATTCTGCTCCAATCGGCATGACTGCCCGTCCCCAAGATGGCCGCTAACCAATTTCCGCCCTTATCCCACGAATGTGCAATAGCGCTAAGACCCTTACCCTATCACTCTATGCCACATCAGATTGGGCGGGGCTTACAGCCACCCACAGCGGACCGCCCACCGCTCGCTCATAGCATAGCAGATCCGTATACTCGGACGGCTGACTCCGTCATTAGCGGCGCCCCGCCCACCAGCATCATGTCATGGCATATAGGTTGCACGCCCACCTAGATATTCCACCTAGCTGATTGGTCGCCCGTCAAGAACACCAAGCTGATTGGCTGGCAGGCAAAGGGGGTCTATTCGCTACCATATTCATTACAACAGAGTTACATTGCATAAGCCACTCCTCAAGCCCCCGGTGAGCCACCCATACCCCTCAGCATTTAACCATAATTACAGCATTAAACATACAGGATAGACAATGGCAGGCTAACCATATTATTTACAATATTCATATTATTAAAATCAACCCCTGCAATAGATCACATTCAGATCGGCCTAGATGAAAAAACCTGTACCCATACATTGGCAGATAGCATAATTGATAATTGTATCCAGCATGAACCCCACCCACCCGTTACCCCACAGTAGTATACAGGTCCACCTCCCCATTCCCCAAAAGAACATCCAACCAATCCCATCATAGCTTCACATCCCTGCGAGATGCATGCCTGTCCCCAAAAAAAGGGGGGGGCACACATGTATCTCATCATCAGTCATTGGACGTTCTTTTACCAAACAGTATTATGCTATGTTTTTTTTGTTTCCCCCTTTCTTTGAGTGGCAACTCTGGAACAAGATAACTCTGAAACTGTGAGCGCAGTGTCGTGATTGAAATCTATTGAAATACATCTTATGCTTGATTGACGGCGCTGCGATCCAGAGAACTTTTTTGCTGGTTAAGTTATAGACTGGTTAATGTTATTAGTAACACTGGGACGTTAATGAAGTGAGCGCACGAATACATTGTGTTCTTTTTTTAATGATGTAGCTAGCGCTAGGTTAGCTACATGATTTTAAAAAAAAATAATCAAAAAATACTGCTGCGCCGCCACCCTGGCGATCTTAATAGAACGCCAGGGTGGTTAAACACCGTCCATCCTCTAGAAAAAATGATTTTTTTTTTCCAAAATCTTGGTCAAACAAGAATGAGCTCTTCCCAAATTCAGTTGACAGATAAGGAGCATATCCCAAACATCAGTAAATAGACACACACTTCTAATCTGGTTCAAAGAAAATTAGAACTTCCATGCCCAAGTTATCGAAAAGGAGCCTTTTAGAAGCTTGAGTGTCCTTATAAAAGATAACCTAAACCTCTTGGTTGGATGGTGAGGAGCATCTCCAGTACATGTTTACATGACAACAGGAACTCTCAGTATGTGTGTGTGAGATCTGCATGGCCGAGTAATAACTACCAGTGTGGTGTCCGTATGCTTTGGCGATAATCGTTCAGTCAGTATCGTGGCCTCACCATTATTAGAAGGCATTTTCAGATCTGTCTTATTTTTGAGCCTTGTATGGGAGTCGTAATTCTGTATATGAAACCAACGAGTTGTGTTCTATCAGTTGCAGAAAATAAGAACCTGCAGTCGGCTTTTCTGGGAATGTTGGTGGTCGCTGGGTTCTTCATCTTTGGTTCATTTGTCCTCCTGTGTCACATCTGCTGGAAGAGGAAGACCACTCAGTAAGTTCACGTCATGGTTCAGAACGCTCATGTATAGCCTTCCTCAATGGTTTCTACTAGAACAAATCTGTGAATGGCACTATAATGCCTAATGAAAATATCTAATGATGTAAGAACTGGTCTTATTGAAGCGGACTTGAACTTCTTGCATTTCTCTTTGTTTTCCTTCTGTCCTGTGCAAGAGTTCAGGTCCACTTTATAGGGGTTTTTAGGAGGGGGGGAGGGGGGGGGTGTTAAAAATAAAAACTGACACTTATCTGGGGCTTCTACAGGTCCCCTGCAGCTGTAATGTCCCGCGCCGTCGTCCTATGCCACCGGCACCGGTCAATTATTCGGCTTACAAGACGAATAGTGCGCTCTCCCGATCGCGTCATCGGGAGCTTACTGCGCAGTACGAAGTTTTCTTGTACTGTGTTTGTGCAGTAAGCTCTCGATGACGCCACTGCCGCACAGCCGCAGTCTCTTACTAGGATCGCAATTACACCAGGACCAGCAACGGGAAACGGAGAATCGTTGGAGGACGGTGTGGGACATTACAGCTGCAGGGGGCTGGTAGAAGTCCCAGGTAAGTGTCCATTTTTAAGAACCCTTTTAAGACAATACTTCACAGTGCTCGGACTGCTCTACTACCTGTATCAGTGTGTTATTTACTTTGAGCTGGTTGCATACAGCACTAAAATAGAATAGATTTACAGAAGATATGGATGGGGGGGGGGGGGGGGGATCTTTGCTGAACAGACATCAAAGACTACTGAGAAACAATCACAAGTAGTTCCAGCTGAGAACCACTTTCCACTTCCTGTGTTTCTGTGTCTGCGCTCAGGTTAGTGCAATGCATTATTATACAGCCCTGTGCAATCACTGGGAGTGAGGCCCACCTCTGCTGGTATTTTAATATATAAGGACTTTTTTAGTCCTGTAGGATTACTGCACAAACCAGGCAGACTCCTCTCCTACTCCATTGGGATAGTCAATTGGATGCAAGTTTAGGTGGCTTGGAATTGTCTCAATCAAATACAACAGCTGACAATTTGACAGGTTCAAGTCCAAGTTGCAAAGTTTAAATAAAATGTTTAGATGATGATGATGGTGATGATGATGATGATTAATTTATAAAGCGCCAACATATTCCGTGGCGCTGAACATAGCAAGACACGAACATAGGGTACATAATAATACAGACAATAATGTACATCGATATACAAGACACATAATTAGTGACAAAATACAGAATTGGTAATGACAGTAATAAAAATATAAAACATGATGAAAAAAATGTATAATGATTTCAAGACACAAAAGGGGGGAGAGCCCTGCCTTTGCAAGTATTACAATCTACAATCTTACATAAAATCAGTAGCATCTTATTGGCCGTTACCACTTCTAACCTTCTGATTAGACAACAATTATGTTCGAAATGCATCAACTGTCTCTACATGGCTATCCTGTGCAATCACAGGACCCTCTTATATCAAACTACCAGCAACTGTGGGTTTAAACATACCTCCCAACTTTTTGAGATAAGAAAGTGAGGACACTTTTGCCACGCCCCTGCCACACCTGCCACACCTCTAATCAGAATACAATAAAGATTTCATAAGAAAAATATGATGGTTTATAAGTCAAACCATACTGGTCCTTTCTATCCTGGCTCTATTCCCTTCATATTAACATTTTTAAATAATAAATATATCAATGGGAATAAAGTTTAGAGTCAACTAAAAAAGCTTTTAGTAGAAAAGTAAAGTCCAGAGAAAAATGGCAGCATTTTTCCTGCATACTTGACTGAGTGCCAGCTGGGAGCAGCTGACTATTGCAATAGGCAATTGCACGCATTGGGCTTGATTCACAAAGCTGTGATAAAACAAATATCACCCCTTATCAAAGATATCACACCTTATCAGAGTTATCATGCCTTATCAGAGTATCATATAGAGCACTATGAACTTATGCCTGCTAATTGGCAATGGCACTTGTCCTTCCCTGAGCCCCTGCAGGTTTGTAGCGCTTCCTATGCTACTCTGATAAGGTGTGTTATCTTTGATAAGGTGTGTTATCTTTGATAAGGTGTGATATCTTTGATAAGGTGTGATATTTTGTCTTATCACGGCTTTGCGAATCAAGCCCATTGTGCAATAAAAAGCAGCACTACTGTCTTTTTGTCGCTGCGGTAAGATGCACATTGCTCCCAGTGCACTACGATTGTGCATTGTCAAGCATTAAAGGGAAGGTTCAGGGAACTCTTGAAAAAAATAAAAATCCCTATCCACTTACCTGGGGCTTCCTCCAGCCCGTGGCAGGCAGGAGGTGCCCTCGCCGCCGCTCCAGAGGCTTCCGGTCGTCTTCGGTGGCCGACCCGACCTGGCCAGGCCGGCTGCCAGGTCGGGCTCCTCTGCGCTCCATGGCCGGGCTCTTCTGCGTCCCACGCGGGCGCGCTGACGTCATCGGACGTCCTCCGGGCTGTACTGCGCAGGCGCAGTAGTTCTGCGCCTGCGCAGTACAGCCCGGAGGACGTCCGATGACGTCAGCGCGCCCGCGTGGGGCGCAGAAGAGCCCGGCCATGGAGCGCAGAAGAGCCCGACCTGGCAGCCGGCCTGGCCAGGTCGGGTCGGCCACCGAAGACGACCGGAAGCCTCTGGAGCGGCGGCGAGGGCACCTCCTGCCTGCCACGGGCTGGAGGAAGCCCCAGGTAAGTGGATAGGGATTTTTATTTTTTTCAAGAGTTCCCTGAACCTTCCCTTTAAGGACGTTTTTTCATCGTGGAAAACGCATGCGATTTTAAGCAACTGTAACTCCTGACTTATTGATGTATACTAGATATTTATTATACAGCTTACTTGGCGGCCAATTGACCATCCGATTCAATAATTATCGAATCGGATGAAAACTAGTGGCGCCAAGTACATACCCGATCAACGATGCGACCAATATCGGTCCGAGCATGTTGATCAGACACGCTGCAAGATGTTGGGCCATCGTGCTCGATCAGGTGTGAGGCGGTAACAGTGAGCTATATCGGGACGAGCGATGAAACTCCCGACGCTGTCCCCCCCTAATGTCTAATGTGCCCCCCGGTGCCCAGTGTAATATACATCACCTGTCCGAGTCCGCTGCTGGCTCTGGGCTTCATCCCTACACGCTCCCCACATGGTTGCCGGCGTACATGTGGGTGCATGTGTGACACCACACACGTGTCCATGTTACTCCGACAACCATGTAGGGCGCGTGTATTGATGGAGGATGGAGCCCAGGGCGGACTCGGACAGGTAATGTATACTGCACTGCGCAACAGGGGGGGCTTTCACATTAGGTAGAGGATGCAGCGTTACAAGGCCAATTCTGGATCTATTTCAGCGTAAAATTGATCGGGAATTGGCTTGCGGTGTATGGGCAGCTGACAGATCTCTCTAGTCAGATTCGATCAGAGAGAGATCTGTCTTTTGGTTGAATCTGCCCCTCATCGCCTGATGTATGGGCACCTTTATATTGTGTTTACAGTGCACAGTGATCATTTTTAGGGAGACTGTTACTGTTAGCATATGCTTTGTATCACTGTGCAGTGTAGTGTTATAATTATCTGTTTCTACCCTGTACTGTTATGTAGAGCAGTGAGATCTGTAGCAAAATACAACGTGGTGTGGTTATTTTTGCAGAATACTTGGCGTTCGCATAAATTGGCATAATATATCCTCTTTTGTTATCAGCAGAGTCCTCAGTTTGAGGAGAGCCAATCAACAGTTATGGAATAGAGACCAGACGTCAAATGTACCATACACTAGAACTTCACCTTCAATCAACCATGGGTATGAGGCTCCTCTAGACGCAGATCTACCTGAAGAGGCAATTCAGAGAACACATCTGTCAGCACCAGGAAATCAGATGCCAAGCGCTCAACGATATACTGATGTCCCGCCCCTGAGCAACCAGTGGCTTTCTGAAGCTTCTGTTCGGCGTGATAATCCAGCCTACCCCATCTCTACTTCGGCCCCTCCCCAGAGTATCCAAGTTATACCTGAAAATTCTACAGCTGCGAACCAAGTCTACAGCAATGTTCTCCGTCACAACAGGCGTCACCCAGTGATCCCCCATGTGCAAAGCTCTCAGAATCAGCCAGCAGAGCACCAACCACAGTCTGAGCCGTTACCTTTTTCGATGATAGCGCAGTCCGCATCTTCTCAGCATTACCCCACGGCTCATATGGTTCCTGGAAGAGCTTCCAACTTTCCTGAAGACCCCACCTCTTTACAGCCTCCAAGATTACGTGTTCCAAGAACCCCTGACTCTCCTTTCTCAACGGCTAACCCCATGTACAACAGCAGCCGCGCTGATTGGGCTGTCCCGCAGGGCAACACTCGCTTTAAATATCAGCGTACCACCCTTTCTTGAAACAGTGACACCTTGTGATCATGTTGGGAAGTGCAGCCACATGTGGTCAGTAAATTACAAACTTGTGTGGTCATGCAGTGCTGGCATAATGACTTTGTGGTCCACCCACATAATATTGACTCATTTGTTTTTATAGAGTTCTGCCTTAAAGTGCAAGCATGGTTCCCTCCCACCTACTTTGTACTTTGTTTGGGTGTTGATTGAACAGTATTATTACAAATTCTCTACCAGCATCTTCACTGGAATGTAAAATCCAGGTGGTTCTCCTGGTTGGTATTAAAGCTTGCCAAATTATGCCCCACTTGAAAGGAAATGTAGACATAATGTGAACTCCAAATAAACGGAGCAACCGGTGGACTTACCCTTTAACACATTAGCAGCTTTAAAGAGGATCTGTAACGTCAAAACGTCCCCTGGGGGGTACTCGCCTCGGGTGGGGGAAGCCTCAGGATCCTAATGAGGCTTCCCACGCCGTCCTCCTTCCCTCAGGGGTCTCGCTGCAGCCCTCCGTACAAGATGACGTCAATATTCACCTTCCCGGCTCCTGCGCAGGCGCTCTGACGGCTGTCGGCTCCGAAGTAGGCGGAAATGCCCGATCGCCGTTGGGTCTGCTCTACTGCGCAGGCACAAGTCTCCGGCGCCTGCGCAGTAGAGCGGACCCGACAGAGATCGGGTATTTCCGCCTACTTCGGAGCCGAAAGCAGCCACAGCGCCCCCGCTGGAGCCAGCAAAGGTAAATATTGAATTGACAGTCAGGTCTGTCGCCGGCTGTTCGGAGGGCTGCAGCGAGACCCCCGCGGGACAGAGGACGGCGTGGGAAGCCTCATTAGGATCCCGAGGCTTCCCCCACCCGAAGTGAGTACCCCCCAGGGGATGTTTTTGATGTTACAGTGTCTCTCTAATAGAGTTATCTCATTTGAGATAAGTGCACTGCTTTTGATCTCAGTAGGAAAAACTTGTTGTGCTGTCAATTCTTGGAATGCTTTGATGTCTCCCTGCTCACAGAAAATACAGAAACTATTATTGTCTCACACTGCCCCCTAGTGACAAGTGGCCATAAATACACATTACAGCAGTACTATTTAGTAGCATGGAAATAAAACAAATAAGAAATAAAAAAGTGCTAAAATAAATTGTCCTGGAGCATTTGCAAGCCTCTAAATAAATTGGCTGCTAAAGCGTTAAGTCTTCCGCATCTCCAGCTATGTGAACCAACCCAAGCTTCCTCTTTTTCAAAACCCGCCCCCTTTTATGTGCCCTAAATCTATCACTGGTGTGCAAAACCGGGCCGTTCCGAGCTGTCACTTCCGGGGCTTTCTGTCTTTAACCAAATATAAGCCTATGGCGTGGAAGTTCATGTCTTGGAAAAGATATCTTACATTATTCTGGATAGCATCGACAGCAGTTAGGACTTTTTGGGAATTTTTACTGCTGTCCTAGACCCCACTAGGGAAATTTGTCTTGTCTGCCACTGGAAACTCCATGCCCAGTGGCGTAGCAATAGGGGTTCCAGAGGTCTCGATGCACCAGGCCCTTGGGCCAGAGGGGTCCCCCCTCAACCGCAGTGTTAGCTCTTTATTGGTCCTGTCCTGGTAATGATCACTTCTATAGATGCTTTGAATAGAATCATTAACAAGCTTTTCCCCATCCCCTTCTTGCATCTGACACTGTGTTGTCCTCGGCAGGTTTTGGTGCGCCATATCAATTGTTATGCATAGTGTGGCGGGGGGGTGTTTCCAATGTGAAACTCGTACCGGGCACAATCGCTCCTTACCTACGAATCACCATGGACAGGAAGTACAAGACAGCAATAAAAAGATCAAACTCTTACCCACTCTCAGGATAAAAAAAAAAAGTTGCCTTTTCAGCTGGTATTGGGGATATTTGCCCATTTGTTGCCAGGACAGGTAAAGATAAACTTCTCAATTGGGGACACAGATAGCAATAAAAACCCGAGCAGTTTCTTATTCTTCTCCACACCTCTAGCCACTGTTGTTGCTCTGCAGCTTACTAACATATAAAAAAGCAGTGTTAAAAAGGAACTATGTTTTACAGCTAGCTAGTGACTCCCTCCCCCAATCAGAATGAAACCATTTTAGGGAATATTACTTGTATAAAAGCACTCTATGTATTGTAACTATATTGGTGGAGTGTGAGAAAGCAATAACTGTATAACACACACGTGATTGGTGGGGAGATGTGGGAGGAGTTTGACAATGCTGGCTCACCCAGACAGACATCTGTTAGAGAAATGGTTAGTCATTAATCTCTCCTCTTTGCCTTGGATTGGCCATATATCCCAGTACTTGAGGGATCTACAGTGTATATAAACAGAATACATAATAATAACTTTAAAAGGCATGTATTTAGGGAGGGGAGTGGTCAGGGGGCCCCAAGCATCTTTGCCCCGGGGGCCCCATTGGAACTTGAACCGGCCCTGCCCTCCCCCCCCCCCCCCCCATGACATACATCGGGAGCCTGAGATGCTGCCACATGGTGGTAGTAGAGGCACAGTGCAGGAGAGGAGAGGAGGAGCCAGCGATAGACCAGCTAATTGTGCTCCTTTGCGTCTGCTTTACATATACAGATATCACTGGTGCCGGCCTCCAGATGTTGCTGCCACCTGAGTCCAATGATTTAGGTGACTTTATGGTAGGGCAGGTGCAGGTTATGAGTAGGGATGATCACAGATATGCAAATTCTTCAGAGTTGATGCAAATGTATGCAATTTTTCATGCAAATATATGCATTGATTGGTCCATTTTCAAACGGCATACATTTGCAAAAACATTGCATAATTTCGTAAGAATTTGAATCTCATTGATCATCCCTAGATATGAGCATTCCCAGCAGCGACCGTCTGAATCTAGCATGAAGGAAAATGCAGGTCAAGCAGCAGGAGAGAGCGATACTCGTACAGCAATCTATCAGTAAAAAAAAACGTATTGGATATTTGAAGAGAATCCGGTAAAGTAAAAAACTTTTCTCTGTATATCACTACCCCTCCCCCCCCCTCCCCTCTTTCTGTCTCCTATTACTCCCTCTCCCTCCTTTTCCATGTATGTATTGATTTTATTCAATTTTATATCTGGGGCTCCTCCATGGAGTCAGCACTTTGTACATTGTTTTATTATATTTTTATTAAATAAAGTTTACATTTTTATCTAGGCCTGTCCATTGTGCTGTTTTGGATAGGTTTTTGTTTTTATGTTTTCTATTAGTTCCACTCTTTAGTAGTACCGCATATACTCGCACATAAGCCAACCCATGTATAAGCCGATTGACTTGCATATAAGCCCCCTGCCCCAGAATAGCCCCTCCACAATAGCCAGATGTGCCCTCAGTACAAGTCAGCCACCATCCCCATAGCCAGATGTGCTTCAAGAATGATACAGCTGTGTCTCAAGACACCACTAGATGGCATTATAGATATGAGACACAGCGATTGCCACACAGGAAGAATCCCCGATCATTACACCGCTGACACGTTGCTTACATGCTCTGCTACACAAGCCAGGGGACACAGGTAGTCTTGAGCAGTGCACTCTGCACTCCATGTTGCAGGGGATGGAGGGCACAGACACAGCAGGGAGGCAGCTGGTAGGAGCAGGATCACTAGTGCATAATCCTTACTCTCCTCTGCCAGTAACAAAACTTGCTCCACCATCTGTTTTGCTTCACTGACTTGCATATAAGCTGAGGGGGTAACTTTTCAACACATTTATTTGTGCTTAAAAATTAGGCTTATACGTGAGTATATACGGTACTTTCTACCGGTCGTTATGGGGGACAGTCCTTGTAAGGGATTTCGGAGATGCCACCGCATCAGAGAGTGGCATGGCGGCTATCTCTGCGTCTCAGCCGGCGGTTTCCGCCGCGCGGATACATGATGGAATTATGCCTGGGATTGTGGGGAATGAGGAGGAAGCCGCCGCAGTGCCGAGTGGCATGGCGGCTGTCTCCGCGTCTCAGCCAGCGGCTTTCGCCGCATGGTGGAACTTTGCCTGCTCCTTCAGTCGCAGATAGACTGAGGTCGCGCACAGACAGGATCTTTATGCAAGCAGAAGGGGAGTCAGCTGATCAGCCGGTCAGCTGACTCCAGCACTGATCCTGATTGGCTGAGTGACTGGGGCGGTGCTTAGGAGCGCTCCCAGTATATATAGAACAGGCCTGTCAGTTGTTCCTCGTCTGCTGTTGCATATGCTACGTGTTAGCACTCAGACCCATAGTCAGATCCGAAAGTGTGCCTAGAACCAGCAGGAGCTGGGGATCCACACTTAGACAGATTCTGTTGATAGCTTAAAGTACTAATTGAATTGTATTATTTATGACCCTCTGCTAGCCTTGACTACTCTTCTGTCTTGTGATTCTGTGCCTATGCCTATCTGATCCAGTTGCCGACTTGGCTATCCCTCACTCTGATTCTGTCTTCCACCTTTGTACCGTATCTGTCCATGTGTTGCCGAACCTGCTTGTCTGACTCTTCTGCCCTCACCAGGGAGCTTGTCCTGGTGAGGGGCTCTCAGTTTAGTAATCACCTGCTCCTCAGGTTGATAGCTGCAGTATAGTCTGAATCACCTGCTCCTCAGGTTGATAGCTGCAGTATAGTCTGAATCACCTGCTCCTCAGGTTGATAGCTGCAGTATAGTCTGAATCACCTGCTCCTCAGGTTGATAGCTGCAGTATAGTCTGAATCACCTGCTCCTCAGGTAGATAGCTGCAGTATAGTCTGAATCATCTGCTCCTCAGGTAGATAGCTGCAGTATAGTCTGAATCACCTGCTCCTCAGGTTGATAGCTGCAGTACAGTCTTAATCACCTTCTCCTCAGGTGACTAGCTATCATTATATTCTGTCTGCATCTGAATCACTCGCTCCTCGAGTGATTTCACTACATTGTCTTACTGTGCATCACCCGCTCCTCGGGTGAACCTATCATTACTCCTCTGAGTCTCCAGCTTGCTGGAATACTGATTACTGTGTTGTTAGAGATACCCCTTGATACCAGCTCCTCTGGACAGTGGGAATCTCCATCTATATTTACTGTTGCACCAAACACCATCTTACATCTTTGTATCCTGTGTGTCTTGCTATACTTGTATTATTGGTGATACTGCAGATCACCAATAATCAGAGAAATCTGTTCTGGCTGACACCGATCGTTACAGTCCTCAAATATTTGAATGAGGCTTTAAGCGTTCTGTCACACAAAAAATGAATGGGTCAAGGACATTAAGGTGGCCACTAAGGATACAATATGCTGAACAATCGTTTACAAACAATTATTCGTATGAACGATCGCAAATGATTGTTTGGGACCACTAACAGACAAAAATTCTCCTGAACAACCCAATTAGATTGACGGGATGGACCCGTTAATTGGATTGATTTCATTACTCTGATCAAATTGGTTAGGAGATTTTCTGTCAGTGGTCCCAAACAATCATTTCCGATCATTCATACGAGTAATCGATCGTTCGCCGAATTGTGTCATTAGTGGCCACCTTAAAGTGGATCCGAGGTGAACTTTTACTCATTGCATAATTGTGTTCCTTTCCTATTGTTTATAGGGCATTCCTCAAGCCAAATACTTTTTTGTTTTTGTTTTAATACTCTTATTCCCTATAAACTAAAGAAACCACGCCCACAGGTTTTCAGAGAGCCAAGGCACTTTCAGACAGTAGCAAGGGCTCATGGGAGCTCAGTCTGGGCAGGAGGAGGAGGAGGTGTTACTAGCCATTGATTTCAGAGGCAGAGGGGAGGAGGGAGCAGGGCGGATTCGTTTTTTTTTTTCACAGGCTGATTGCTCAAGATACAGATAAGCCTGCCTCTGTGTAATGTTTACAAACACCATGGCTGCTGTCATTGTATCACAGGAAGAAATACTCATTTTCTATTAAAGCTGTTTGCAGCTAGATTTGCTGTGTAAACTATCTAAACTTTACATAAGATATATAGACAAGTTACTTGTTATAGTTAGGTTTTCATCTTGGATCCGCTTTAAAATACATTTTTATAAGCACTCAATCCTAACTATATCTACTCAAAGTTTGTAGGCTGGAGAACACTTTCTGCAGTTGTAAATTCTGATAAAACCAAGTTTAAAAGTCCCTCAATGGAATGTGTTCACGGCAGCTCGGCAGAGGAGCTGGAAGATTGTAGGGGATAAAATCAAGTGAAAAGAAGGCACAGACCCGCATGCAATAAGGAACCGATCATCCCAGTTGATTGTTTGGGAGCAGCAAAACACTGTACACATGTGTACGATGGCTAGAAATAGATTAACCACTTAAAGAGAATCTGTACTCTAATATTCTTACAATAAAAAGCATACCATTCTAATTATTATTTTCTCCTGTGCCCCTCTGTGCTGTTTCTGCCACTCTCTGCTGCAATCCTGGCTTGTAATTAACAGTTTTAGGCAGTGTTTACAAACAAACTAACTAGCTTCTAATAGGCTCAGCTAAGCATAGTGTATGAGTCATTCACAGTGTGCAGGGGGCCTGCAGAGGGTGTGTATCGCTTCTACCAATCACAAGCAGCCCTGCACATTCCACACAATCAAGCTTTAGCCGGACAAACAGGACAGAGGAAAGATACATTGATTTATTACAGAGACAGTGCAGTTAGGAAAGACTGCAGTAAGCCAGAGCAGATTAGAACAGGCATAGGAACTTATAGGATAGAAGAACTAAGGCTGAAAAATTTGTTACAGAGTCTCTTTAAGGACCACAGGTTTTACCACCCCTAGTGTCGTGGCTATTTTTTACAGATTAGGCCACTGCAGGTTAAGGGTTTACTGCAGGGCCGTACAGCTCAGCACACGAGTGATTCCCCCCACCCCCTTCTTTTCTCCCCACCAATAGAGCTTTCTGTTGGTGGGCTCTGATGGCTGCCGCTTTGTTTATTTATTTATTTTTAAATAAATATAGCTATTTTTTACTTTAGTTCCCTCTCCCCGCCAGCCAATCACAGCAATCGGATCTCATAGACATCAGCCTATGAGGGTCGATCGCTCCTGAGCCTCCCAGGGGGACAGCCGAATGACACGGCTGTCCCCAGTACAGTGCTGCAGTAGATCGCAGCACTGTACAATGTAAATAGACAGCGCTGTACAGTGTAAATAGTGCATCGGGGCGCGTGATCTGATCTCCTGCAAAACCCCACCCCAGGACTTTAAAGGGAACCAGAGACGAAGCACCCTTGTGTATTTTACCATATATATCAGTAAGAACCTTAGAGAAAACATTTACCATGCTCTCTGTTTCATCCTCACTGCTAAAAGTGTCTGTTATCAGCTGTGATAAGAATCCCGGACTGAGCATTTAGTCTGGCTTTGCAGGGAATAATTATAGCTGAGTCGTTATAGCAGAGCCATAAGGAGGCAGGCTTGGGCTTGAAAAGACACCAGAGAAGACAGACTCAGCTATAATCTTTCCGTAGCAAAGCTAGACTGAGTGCTCAGTCGGGGATTCTTATCAGAGGTGATAACAGTCACATTAAACAGAGAACAATGAAACAAAGAGCAGATTAGGTGTTTCCTGTCATGTTCCCACTGATTTATAAGGTAAAATACAAGAGGGTGCTTCATCTCTGGTTCTCTTTAACGCCAATTGGTGTTGGGCGGTCCTGGGGCTGCCGCCGCATTCACGCCAATTGACGTGGAGCGGTCGGCTAAAGGTTAAGCTGTAATGGGACCCTAGGCAGGTAGATTTTAGCCCCCCCCCCCCCTTGTGGTCTTTTTGGTAAGTTCTAGTGGAGAGGTCAGTGAAGGTGGCTGCAGGGTCTCTTGACCGGATCAGTGAATAATGGCGCACAGCGCCTATGC
This sequence comes from Hyperolius riggenbachi, assembly GCF_040937935.1. NCBI lineage: Eukaryota > Metazoa > Chordata > Amphibia > Anura > Hyperoliidae > Hyperolius > Hyperolius riggenbachi. The sequence goes on from NC_090648.1 coordinate 44,901,422, forward strand.
ATAAAAATGGCGCCACATTAAAAAGATACGCTTATCGCTATTTATCGTTAGTACTGCATAATAATGGCGCACAGGGAAAAAAAGAAGAAAAATGGCACACACTAACGTTATTTATCAATAGTGGCACACACTAACGTTATTTATCAATAGTGGCACACACTAACGCTATTTATCAATAGCCCCCTACTTAAGCCAAACTGCAGACGTTATTTAACTGCAAAACGGTGAATGGATTTAATGTAACACTGTCAAGGTTAGGGTTAGGCACCACCGGGCGGGGGGGTCTTAGGGTTAGGCACCATCAGGGGGGTGGTTAGGGTTAGACACCACCAGGGGGGTCTTAGGGTTAGACACCACCAGGGGGGTGGTTAGGGTTAGGCACCACCAGGGGGGTCTTAGGGTTAGGGATAGGTAAAGGGAGGGTTCTGTGTGAGAGTAGGGTTAGGTATAGTTACAGTACAATATACACCACCAGGGGGGTGGTTAGGGTTAGGCACCACCAGGGGGGTGGTTAGGGTTAGGCACCACCAAGGGGGGTGGTTCGGGTTAGGCACCACCAGGGGGGTGATTAGGGTTGGGCACCACCAGGGGGGTTTATGGGTTAGGCGTAGGTACAGAGAGGGTTCTGTGTGTTAACGCTAAATAACGATAAGGCTTTAACGCTAAATAACAATAAGGCTTTAACGTTAAATAGCGATAAGCGGCAAACGGATTAGCGGCAACACCGTGCGCCATTATTCTCAGGCGCCATTTTCAGATGTAAGCCTCTTGACACCCGCCATGCCCCAGGCACCTGCCTAGGCTCCCTGGTGGATGATCCTGCTCGGACGATGGCTCCCCTTACCCTTCCCTTGTTCTGATCACATTCCTGCGTACACTGATCGATTGGCTGAACAAATGCAAGATCAGTCGATCTCTACCAGCACATCCGATAGCTCAACACCTGAGGAAGCAATTATTTATCATCTTCGATTGGTCTGAAGAATTCAGTTCCCGATCAATAGACGATCAAATAATTTTAATTGGGAGTGAATATTGTCACGTGTGTGCACAGCATAATCATGGCACAGTTATTGTATCGCCATTGCAACTCAAAAGCTGGACCTGTATGTAGCATGTGTTAGGCAGGCAGTCAGTGTATTTGTGCCGCCACCCTGTGGCCATCACATGGACTGCGGGATACAGTAGATCTATCTCTGCCCCTTTATCTTGAAGTAATGTGTCATGGCTTAATTCATTAAACCACACCTGAACTGATCTAAAAAGTTTTGTGCCACGTCAAATGATTTGTTTTCACCCGAGTCCACTCCATTCTGCAGAATTCTCCCGCTTGTGTATCCTCTGACTGTGTCAGTCGCACAGCTCCATGCATGCGCTCCTGCGATCTGAGCATGCACAAGCTCATGAGCTGCTCATACCCAGTGCACAAGAATGAGGCATGCACAGGCTCTCAACAAAGATAGCAAGCACTTGTGCATGAGGACGTGTCTCCAATGAGCATGTGCGGAAGATATTTGCACATGCCCAAATCAGATGGTCACTATACACCGATGAGGATCCTTCTGGTCAAGTGTCAGGCGAAGAGAATAACATATCAGACAGAATTGAAAAGCAAATGACGAAATTTTGACATTCAGACCACACTGGTCCTCGCTATCTACATTAGTTCTCCTTCATTTTAAAATTTAAAAACATGAAATATATTATTTAAATGATAGAAATAACGTTTAGAGCAGGGGTGCCCACACTTTTTCGGCTCTCAAGCTACTTTAAAATTTGCCGAGGCCAGGAGATCTACCAACGTCCCAAATGCTAAGCACGCGCCCCCCCTGCCCGCCCCGCGTAGGTTAGCCAGGTATATGTGCCTGCAGCATAGGTTACATGCCCTCAGTATAGGTTAGCCAGGTATAGGGGCCCTTAGTGTAGGTTAGCCAGGTATAGGGGCCCTCAGTGTAGGTTAGCCAGGTATAGGGACCCTCAGTGTAGGTTAGCCAGGTATAGGGACCCTCAGTGTAGGTTAGCCAGGTATATGGGCCCTCAGTGTAGGTTAGCCAGGTATATGTACCTGCAGCGTAGGTTAGCCAGGTATAGGGGCCCTCAGTGTAGGTTAGCCAGGTATAGGGGCCCTCAGTGTAGGTTAGCCAGGTATAGGGACCCTCAGTGTAGGTTAGCCAGGTATATGTACCTGCAGCGTAGGTTAGCCAGGTCCTCTGGACTCCTGTAACCTCTGGCAGGCAGGCCGCTGGCCAATAAGGATGCAGGGGAGAAGACGCGGCGAGGAGAGAGGCGGCGCGGCCGCTACGTCATGGCTGGGGGCGGCGCCGGGCACGTTACAAGCACGCACGTTGCAGGCTGCCCGCCGCCGCCCCCAGCCATGACGTAGCGACCGCGCTGCCTCTCTCCTCCCTCTCTAACTCGCAGCCTCTCCTCCTGCATTCTTATTGGCCGGCAGCTAAACATAATGAGCTGCTGGCCGCAAAATTTAACGAGACGCGGCCGAAACCAGGGCTGCGATCGACCTATTGGGCAGCCCTGGTTTAGAGTATCAATTAAATACATTTTTCAGTAGAAAAATTCATTTACAGGTAGTCCCCGGTTAACGAAAGAGATAGGGACTGTGTAGGTTCATTCTTATCCTGAATCATTGTGCCATCTGTCTCCTGTACACCCTGTGTGCTCCCCTGTGCCTCCAGTGTCCCCCTCTGTCACCTCTGCCCTCTGTGCCTGCTTATATAAGTTTAAAAGCCATTTTTTCTTTGATTTTTTTCTTTAAATCGATTTTCTCAAAAACTACAAGTCCAATTTGAAATGTTTTTTTTTATTTTTTCCCATGGAAACAGAGAATCCATGCTGTTCGTATCGGCGGGTCGTTCGTAAATCAGGCGTTCGTAAGTCGGGGACTACCTGTACATACATAGATGTCTACCGGAGTCCTGAAAGAGGGATAAATGAGGGAGACAGAGGGATTTGGTTCCCAAAGAGGGACTGTCCCTCTTGAAAAGGAACAGTTGGAAGCTATAAACTATGCAGACGTCACCCATGCGGTGTTGCCGAATGCTGCCATTCAGCGGTAGGTAATTAGCACCGGAATGGCTTTTGTAGCGACAAGAAATTAGTTCAGTTGCCCGTGGAAAAGAGGCCTTGAGATGGCCACTAACGCTAACATTGAATGATTCTAAAATACAGTCGAGTTGGAAATATTTGATTGGAATTGATCGCTTGTGATCAACAACTGGAAATTTTCATATCTGTCACATACAGAGCTGTGAATTAAGATATTTACCCAAATATATATTTATAAGGACCAGGGTGAATAATTACTGCTGGCAAAATGTTCTGCATAGATAAACTTTCTTTGATGCAAAAAACTATTTCGGTAATTTGTTACATTTGAAAATGAAATGTTCTAAATACACAAGAAATATAAATAACACTATTTCCACCACTCCCCCCCCCCCCCCCCCAAAAAAAAAATGTGCTGCCACTCCACCTCCCCAAAGCAGTAAAAAAGGGCGCATGTGGCCAGGGACGTAACTAGAAATCACTGGGCCCCCTGCAAATCTTTGAATGCCCCCCCTCCCCCTCCAGAAAACCGACAGATGAGTGTGCTTCCGGCCTCAGCTTATTTCACTCTGGAGCAGAACTGGCTCTCCAGACTTCTCCAGTATCACTACAGTACAGAGCACTTGGGGAGGGGTAGAGAGGTTGGGGACTGGGCACTGTACACAAGACCCTGCTGAACACTGAATAGGGACTGTCTACAAATCTTTGTCTGCAAAACGTATGATTCCTTATCAGTGGCTGAGCAGAGGCAGTCATTAGAACAATTGTGCAGACAACAGAACGCCTTTTCTCTTCCTGCCCTTAGTTGTCAGTCTCTCAGGACAGGGAAAAGAAACTTCTTCCCCCTCCCCCCCATGGGCCCCCTGCTTCTACTGGGGCCCCTTGCAGGGTCTATTTTTACACCCCTGCATGTGGTAAATTGACTAATTGGGCGCCGCCATAGGCAACAATAGAAAATACCGGTCTTTGGGCACCGGAGTGGAATTTTTTTTTTTCTGCGAATGAGATTATTGTTACTATTATTATTACCATGAATGTATGTATGGCCAGCATACCCACAAATGACCTAGAATTCACTTTTTGAAAAAGCAATGTTGTACTTTGTGATACAGCAGTGAAACTATTTTCGATACTTGTTAGAAAGGCTTTGAGTCTAGGCAGACCACAGTGCTCTCTGCTGCCTGTACGGTGCAGCTGGCCACAGACGCTCTCTGACGGAAGCCCACCCCACCGCCTCACGTTCATTCTGACACCTCATCCTCTGTTTCCACTGACCCAGATACAGTCTTGGTGACATGCCACCTCGCTGCAGACTGTGTGACAACTACTGACACCATTGCATTTATCCTGTCTGCCTTACAGCCACAGAGACAAGCTCGCTCTCAAAAACAATATTCATAATTAAAGGTAAACACCAGTCACATGTTAAAAGTTACATAAAAAAAAAAAAATTAGTGCCCCAAAAATATATGTAAACCCTTTTTTCTAAAATAGGTCAAATTTGTTCTCCAATTTATTTATTCTTTTTACCTGGTCTGGGTGCCTTTGCAGAACTGCAGAAACTGTGCTATGCCAACGGGATTGTGGGAAGTTTTTTTTTTTTTTTAGCTACAATGACGAGCTTCTCAGCATACGAATAATAGAAATCTTCCTATTCCGGATAAGAGTTTACACAGTGATGCAAGCAGGGGCATAACTAGACTGAATAGGGCCCACCTGCAAAAATGATAGCATGGGGCTCCTTTCGTCCCCGAACCCCACTGCATTGGGATAGAAAAGCAGCTTCTGGAAGCAGGTAAAAAAAAATACACACGCTCCCGCACACAGTTTTTGTTAGTGAATGGGGAGGTTTTTTTGCTAAGTGACTGCAATTGCGTTTGGGGAGGGGGGGAGGAGGGCCCCCAAAGCCTCTGGGGTCCCCCTGCGATAGCGGGGGTCACAATGGTGATTGCTACGTCCATGGATGTAAGCCTGTTATCTAGATCCTAAGTTCTCAACGTGCGGTATATATATATATGTGTGTCAAGGGGTACTTGTGATGCGTACGTACAAAAAGGGCGTCAGGGGAAAAAAGGGCGCGGGATGTAAACAATAATATTGTTTTGTATTTAGTGTACAAATAATGTTTTACAAATCTATGAATCATTAAATAATGTGTATGAAATCGGCAATAGTGAAAACGTTAATCTTCTCTGTTTCAAAAGTGAAACTTAAAATAACGTTTGTTAAAAAAAACTATAATATATGTTTAATCATTATAATTGTATATTATTGTGATTAACCTTCATTTATGGTTTCTTCTTATAATAAAATCTGAAAATATTGTTTATAACGATGCTATAAATATAAGTACGTTCATAATAAGTGCTGTAAAATATTAGTTAGTATTACTAAAATTTTACTAAAACTATACCTAACCCTACTCTCACACAGAACCCTCCCTGTTCCTATCCCTAACCCCTAGACCCCGTGGTGGTACCTAAACCTAAGACTCCCCTGGTGGTGCCTAAACCTAAGACCCCCCCTGGTGGTGCCTAAACCTAAGACCCCCCTGGTGATGCTTAAACCTAAGACCCCCCTGGTGGTACTTAAACTAAGAATCCCCTGGTGGTGCCTAAACCTAAGACCCCCCTGGTGGTGCCTAAACCTAAGACCCCTCCTGGTGGTGCCTAAGCCTAAGACCCCCCTGGTGGTGCCTAATCCTAAGACCCCCCTGGTGGTGCCTAAACCTAAGACCCCCTAGTGGTGCCTAACCCTAAGACCCCCCTGGTGGTGCCTAACCCTAAGACCCCCCTGGTGCTGCCTAACCCTAAAACCCTCCTAGTGGTGCCTAAACCTAACCACCCCCCTTAGTGTTTGCGTTATTATGTGGATAATAATATTTTACAAATAGTGACTGTAAAAAATATATTGCCATTTACGTTACGTACTGATTGCTTTATTTTGTGAATAATAATGTTTTACAAACAGTAAGGGATACAATTTTAAGTAATGTATTAGTTAAATAAGATAAATATGTTTAGTATTTTAATAAACGTTATTCGTCACGGGTGCATTTTCTAAACGTAAATCATCACAAGCACAGTTATAAAACATTAAAAAGCTCCGGGCGCCGTTTATAAAACGTAATTTATCTCCGGCGCCCTTTTTTCCTGCTCGGCGCCCATTAAACGTTATTTATTATGGGAGTGAATGGCGGCGCCCTTTTTGTCCACTAGCTGCCTGCGCCCTTTTTTCCTGTTCCCACTTGTGATAATGTGTACTATGCTAGGGGGTACTTGGTCAGTACAGGGTTTTAAAAGGGGTACTTAGCAATAAAATGTTGAGAAACACTGCTCTAGATGATGTTTGCTGCTGGAGGGACGGCAAGCAGGAAGGGAAAATAAACACAGAGCTGGATTGAAAAATTGACAAAGAAAAAAGAAGAGGGCAGAAGGAAGTGATGTCACTGTTGGCATCATAGAGAAACAGTAAAGATGGAAACAAGAAAAAATATTATTTTCTGTTTTAATATCACTTTCCTTCTAAATATGAAGGATTTCTGAAGGAAAAGTCATTTCTTATTGGATGATTTTTTTTTTCAATCTTTGATTGCATTAATGCTTAATTTACCTTTTGAGAGTAAACATTTTGAAGGCATGGAGGGGCCCCCCAAACTACCTCTATGCAAGATTACAGCCCCAAAAAGTGGTGCATGTAAATAACATGTTACGCCATTTTCATAAGTCGCTACGTATATTGCATAAATGCCGGCAGTCTTAACGTGTGCTATCTGCACACGTTAAAGGGAACCTGAAGCAAGCGGGATATGGAGGCTGCCATATTTATCCTGCTCTTCCTCTGCCTCTAATAGCCTTTAGCCATAGACCCCGAACAAGCATGCAGCAGATCAGGTGTTTCTGACATTATCTGACATCAAAACAGACCAGTAGGGCTGCCAGGCAACGGGTATTGTTTAAGCACTTAAAGAGAAACTCCGACCAAGAATTGAACTTTATCCCAATCAGTAGCTGATACCCCCTTTTACATGAGAAATCTATTCCTTTTCACAAACAGACCATCAGGGGGCGCTGTATGGCTGATATTGTGGTGAAACCCCTCCCACAAGAAACTCTGAGGACCGTGGTACTTCTGGCAGTTTCCTTTCTGTGAACCTTGTTGCATTGTGGGAAATAGCTGTTTACAGCTGTTTCCAACTGCCAAAACAGCATACAGCAGCTACATCACCTGCCAACAGTAAAAATGTCACCATGTAATAAATGTCAGAATGTAAATCAGGATTTAAAAGATTTTACTATGGGCAAACACTGACTAAATCATTTATACATAATTATTGTAAAAATGAAGCACTTTTTTTTATTACATCATTTTCACTGGAGTTCCTCTTTAAGCCTGCACCTATCTGGACGAGTATTCTCGTCCAGATAGGTGCCACTAAAGGAAAACTGGATGAGTATTCTTGTCCAGTGTTTAAGTGGCAGTATGCGTGCGTGACCGCCGTTACGAGTAGGGATGGTCGGAATTGCCAATTTCCGCTTCCGCGGAAAATCCTTATTCCACCATTGCCGGATACTGCTGCCGCTTTCGGCTACTGCTTTCTGTGGAAATTTCCGCCGAATTGACATTGATTTTCTCAAAAAGTACAAGGTCTTTTTGAAAGATTTTTTTCCTTTTGTTCCCACTTTCCTGGGCTTAACATACCCTGAAAATTTGGTGTTTCTAGCACCTATGGGGGCTTTGCTATTAACTTCTAAAGTCAGCGCCGGCATACCGTATATCGGTGATGCGGATTTTCTGAATTTTACATTACAGTTAATGGCTGCCGAATTTAGCGGTTAACCACTTGATGACCCACCCTTTACCCCCCCTTAAGGACCAGCGCTGTTTGAAGGGATCTGTACTGGGTGGGCTCTGCAGCCCCCAGCACAGATCAGAGGGCACGCAGAGCGATCAGATCGCCCCCCTTTTTTCCCCCCTATGGGGATGATGTGCAGGGGGGGTCTGATCGCTCCTGCGTGCAGGCTAGTTGCGTTGGGGGGCACCTCAAAGCCCCCCTCCGCGGCGACATTCTCCCCCTCCCTCTCCTACCTCTCCCTCCCGGTGATCCGGGCTGCACAGGACGCTATCCGTCCTGTGCAGCCAGTGACAGGGCGTCCCCTGTCACATGGAGGCGATCCCCGGCCGCTGATTGGCCGGGGATCGCCGATCTGCCTTACGGCGCTGCTGCGCAGCAGCGCCGTACAATGTAAACAAAGCGGATTATTTCCTCTTGTGTTTACATTTAGCCTGCGAGCCGCCATCGGCGGCCCGCAGGCTATTCACGGAGCCCCCCGCCGTGATTTGACAGGAAGCAGCCGCTCGCGCGAGCGGCTGCTTCCTAATTAATCAGCCTGCAGCTGGCGACGCAGTACTGCGTCGCTGGTCCTGCAGCTGCCACTTTGCCGACGCGCGGTATGAGTGCGCGGTCGGCAAGTGGTTAAAGAGACTCTGAAGTCTCAAAAAAAGCTTCTTTTTATTTAATAAAAAAATGTTTAACCTAATAGCCCTAACTAAACCATTGCATTCCCGCCGCTCTCATCTAACTAAATCCCCCCTAACTCCCCGGGGGGCAATCCGGGCAGCGCTTCCGTGTGAGGCAGAGCTATGAGCCGCAGCTCTGCCTCACACGTGTCTGTCAGCCCGGATCTCCGCCTCTCCCCCGCCCCTCTCAGTCTTCCTTCACTGAGAGGGTCGGGGGAGAGGCAGAGATCCGCCGCTGACAGACACGTGTGAGGCAGAACTGCGGCTCATAGCTCTGCCTCACACGGAAGCGCACAGGGCAGCAAAATCCACGACCAAGAAAGTCGTGGATTTTTGCGGGGGAGAGGCAGGGGGGAGTTAGGGGGGATTTAGATAGCTTACAGCCGTGGGGATGCTGCGGTTTAGTTAGGGCTATTAGGTTAAACACATTTATTAAACAAAAAGATTTTTTTTTTAGACACTTCAGTGTCTCTTTAATAACAAAGCCCCTGTAGGTGCTAGAAACACCACATTTTCAGGGTATGTTAAGCAAAAGTGTGGGAAGAAGAGGGAAAAAAATCTTTCAAAAAGACCTTGTAGTTTTTGAGAAAATCCATGTTAAAGTCGACAAAAATGTCTGCGATTTCCGTGAAAATACGCCTACCGTACTTTTATTACCAGGGAGTGTTTCCATCTAGTGGCAAAAAGTTAAATTACACACACCACAGCCTTTATTTTTATTTAAAAAATTTATGTAATTAATCCCTTCCAAAAAAAATGTGAATTAAGCCCATGGTCAGCTAGATGACCTCATTTAATGAGGTGTAAATATGAATTAAAATGATATCAGAGCAGTCTTATGCTGGGAATACACGGTTGGTTTCTGCCGCACCATTCTCCGCTCAATCGTTTTTGCTGCTCGATTCTGTAGTCAGTCAATTCTCTTATCTTCCGCTCGTTTTTCTTATCCTTTTCCATTCACTTCTATCAGGAATCGAGCGGCAAGACGATAGAACGGGCAATCGGACGTGTTGGAAATTATCTATCTAACCATCTATCTGCCTCAAAAACCAACTGTGTATTCCCAGCATTAGGATTGGTTGACACAAGCTCTGCTGCACTGTATCAGAACACACCAGACACACCACAGCCCAGACAAGTGGGACGAATTGATGCCTGCTGGGCAGGACGTATGTCACTGGCATTCCCATTGGTCCATGCATGTGTGCCATGATGCACTGCGCTCTGTTGTTTATACTACGCACGTCACCAATAGACTTCCATTACCCCAGCACCGCATGGTAAGCACAGTAATGCTCTGCTGTCCTTGTGTCGGCTCAGGTACTTTCGGTGCCTCGCAATGGACCACAATAAGTGTTAAAGGATAACCGAAGTGACATGTGACATGATGAGACAGACATGTGGATGTACATTGCCTAGCACACAAATAACTATGCAGTGTTCCTTTTTTTCTTTCTCTGCCTGAAATAGTTAAATATCAGGTATGTAAGTGGCTGACTCAGTCCTGCCTCAGACAGGAAGTCACTACAGTGTGAGCCTAACGGATAAGACATTCCAACTATATAAAACACTTTCCTAGCAGAAAATGGCTTCTGAGAGCAAGAAAGAGGGATAAAAAGGGGACTGAGTCAGCCACTTACATACCTGATATTTAACTCTTTCAGGCAGAGAAAGAAAAAAAGGAACACAACATAGTTATTTGTGTGCTAAGCACTGTACATAAAACATGTCTATCTCATCGTCACATGTCACTTCAGTCACCACAGACTTTCATTGTTTTTGCGGCCCCTTGTGGCAAAATAGGGTAATGCAACACAGGTTTAGCCTGTTAGTGTAAATTGGTGCCTTATGCTGGGCATACATGGTTCGTTTCTTCTTATCAATCGAGCCGCTGATAGCTCAATTGATAATATCCGACGTGTCCGATCACCACGGCAGATCGATTCTGCGCTTGATCCCCGCGGGCGGACAATAAAAAAAAAACAAGCGGCAGATAAGAAGCGCCCGCAGGGACGAGCGGAAATCGATCCACGTGCCCGCGGGGATGGCGCGTGATTCCGGCGCATTAACGCACCGTGTATGCCCAGCATTAGGCTACATCACAGTTTTTGCATTTTTATGCATTTTTTTTCTACAAGGTCCCTTGCAGGGCCAGTTCTACAGATTTTGCTGCATGAGGTAAGCTTGTAAGGATGCCCCCCACCCCTTGCCCCTGGATTTGGAATGATCGCACAGCACTCGACAATTTACTCTGCTTCACTTAATGTTCTCACATGACAATGCTGCAGCTCAACACAATAGCACAGTGGCTGGCTGTGAGGCTGTGACAAACTGCTCAGCCTCAGCCACTCCATTCCTCCTCAGGAAGGTACACACAGTACAAAAATGCTGCCCCTGAAATCTCTGCACCTGATGCAAATGTTTCATCTTGCTTCAAGAGAGGAACGTCCCTGGTCCCTTTAAATAAAGTTTTGTTTTAATGGGAGCAGGCCATTGAACATCTCGGGCAGTTTCAGCGGGGACTCTGCAGTGATTTTCCTCCGCCTCACTGAACCACAGGCCCCTCCCCTTCTGACGTCAGGACGCGGTACATGTGCTCTACTTTGGGTTGAAGGCCTCATTTTGTCCTTTGGTATGTTTCCTTTCATACAAACCACAAATGGTTGAAACTGGGACATCAGAACTCCTCTATATAAGTCAGAAAAGATAAACATGTTATGAAATGTAATTATAAACACAAAAAAATATGTTCCGTCCCATTAATACTACATTCAGCGATGAGCAAGAACGAGAGCATTTTTTGGCCCTTACCTGTTAGTTTCAGAGGTGGAGCTGCTCGTTCATCTGTGGACAAACATCTATGACCACAATATCCAGATTTATGCTGTCCTCCGTTCAGGGCTGGATATTCCATAAGGCACTGTAGGCTGGTGCCTACAAGCGCCCAATGATGAAAAGGCCACTCCCTTAGTGCCTCCCTCCTCCATCTTTATGCAGAGTCCAGAGTAAATTAGGTGACTCCTCTGGCTCTCTGCATTCCACTGACTCCCTTCAGCTGGTGGCATCTATAGCGACCTAAAACTTATGGGCACCTGTGGCTACATAATACTGAGGGTGCCTCTGGCTTCCTAACACTAAGGGGCATCTGTGGTTACAGGGCCGGCCTTTGACTTGAGCGGCCTGTGCGATCGCTCAGGTCGCCGGCTTCCAGGGGGCGCTCCTGCCGCCTGTATTTTAATGCGAACTTGCGAAGCTGCGGCCCCGGCTGGGTCCGTCTTGCTCCGACCCCTGGTGCCACTGCTGGGGGTGATGGCTTGGGGGCAAAGTTGGCAAACATGCCCGTGATAGAGGGGGAGCCGCGGGGAGGTCAGCCCGACCTCTCCCTCCCTTCCTCTCCGGGCCGCCCTCCGTGCTCCCCCTCCGATGCAGACTGCTAAGTGAACAACTCACCTCCCTGGTTTCGATCGCCGGCGCCTCTCACTTGCCGCTGGTCTCCTCTTCTACATTGTCACTGATGCATACTAAACTTCCTGCTTAACAGGAAGTTTAGTGTGCATCAGTGACAATGTAGAAGAGTAGACCACCAGCGGCAAGTGAGAGGCGCCGGCGATCGGAACCAGGGAGGAAGGTGAGTTGTTATCTCTGCATCTGCTGCAGTCTGCATCGGATCGGAGGGGGGAGCACGGAGGGCGGCCCGGAGAGGAAGGGAGGGAGAGGTCGGGCTGCCCTCCCCGCGGCTCCCCCTCCACTATGAGGGGGAGGGGCACCTACCTATCTAGCCAATAGTGGGGGCACCTACCTATCTAACCTATACTGGGGGGCACCTACCTATCTAATCTATACTGGGGGCAGCTACCTATCTAGCCAATACTGGGGGCAGATACCTATCTAGCCAATACTGGGGGCACCTACCTATCTAACCTATACTGGGGGGCACCTACCTATCTCATCTATACTGGGGGCAGCTACCTATCTAGCCAATACTGGGGGCAGATACCTATCTAGCCAATACTGGGGGCACCTACCTATATAACCTATACTGGGGGCAGTTACCTATCTAACCTATACTGGGGGCACCTACCTATCTAACCTATACTGGGGGGCACCTACCTATCTAATCTATACTGGGGGCAGCTACCTATCTAATCTATACTGGGGGCAGCAACCTATCTAATCTATACTGGGGGCAGCTACCTATCTAATCTATACTGGGGGCAGCTACCTATCTAACCTATACTGGGGGCAGCTACCTATCTAATCTATACTGGGGGCAGCAACCTATCTAATCTATACTGGGGGCAGCTACCTATCTAATCTATACTGGGGGCAGCTACCTATCTAATCTATACTGGGGGCAGCTACCTATCTAACCTATACTGGGGGCAGCTACCTATCTAATCTATACTGGGGGCAGCAACCTATCTAATCTATACTGGGGGCAGCTACCTATCTAATCTATACTAGGGGCAGCTACCTATCTAATCTATACCGGGGGCAGCTACCTATCTAATCTATACCGGGGGCAGCTACCTATCTAATCTATACTGGGGGCAGCTACCTATCTAATCTATACCGGGGGCAGCTACCTATCTAATCTATACTGGGGGCAGCTACCTATCTAATCTATACTGGGGGCAGCTACCTATCTAACCTATACTGGGGGCAGCTACCTATCTAATCTATACTGGGGGCAGCAACCTATCTAATCTATACTGGGGGCAGCTACCTATCTAATCTATACTGGGGGCAGCTACCTATCTAACCTATACTAGGGGCAGCTACCTATCTAATCTATACCGGCGGCAGCTACCTATCTAATCTATACCGGGGGCAGCTACCTATCTAATCTATACCGGGGGCAGCTACCTATCTAATCTATACCGGGGGCAGCTACCTATCTAATCTATACTGGGGGCAGCTACCTATCTAATCTATACCGGGGGCAGCTACCTATCTAATCTATACTGGGGGCAGCTACCTATCTAATCTATACCGGGGGCAGCTACCTATCTAATCTATACTGGGGGCAGCTACCTATCTAATCTATACCGGGGGCAGCTACCTATCTAATCTATACTGGGGGCAGCTACCTATCTAATCTATACCGGGGGCAGCTACCTATCTAATCTATACTGGGGGCAGCTACCTATCTAATCTATACTGGGGGCAGCCACCTATCTAATCTATACCGGGGGCAGCTACCTATCTAATCTATACCGGGGGCAGCTACCTATCTAATCTATACTGGGGGCAGCTACCTATCTAATCTATACCGGGGGCAGCTACCTATCTAATCTATACTGGGGGCAGCTACCTATCTAATCTATACCGGGGGCAGCTACCTATCTAATCTATACTGGGGGCAGCTACCTATCTAATCTATACTGGGGGCAGCCACCTATCTAATCTATACCGGGGGCAGCTACCTATCTAATCTATACTGGGGGCAGCAACCTATCTAATCTATACTGGGGGCAGCTACCTATCTAATCTATACTGGGGGCAGCTACCTATCTAATCTATACTGGGGGCAGCTACCTATCTAACCTATACTGGGGGCAGCTACCTATCTAATCTATACTGGGGGCAGCAACCTATCTAATCTATACTGGGGGCAGCTACCTATCTAATCTATACTAGGGGCAGCTACCTATCTAATCTATACCGGGGGCAGCTACCTATCTAATCTATACCGGGGGCAGCTACCTATCTAATCTATACTGGGGGCAGCTACCTATCTAATCTATACCGGGGGCAGCTACCTATCTAATCTATACTGGGGGCAGCTACCTATCTAATCTATACTGGGGGCAGCTACCTATCTAACCTATACTGGGGGCAGCTACCTATCTAATCTATACTGGGGGCAGCAACCTATCTAATCTATACTGGGGGCAGCTACCTATCTAATCTATACTGGGGGCAGCTACCTATCTAACCTATACTAGGGGCAGCTACCTATCTAATCTATACCGGCGGCAGCTACCTATCTAATCTATACCGGGGGCAGCTACCTATCTAATCTATACCGGGGGCAGCTACCTATCTAATCTATACCGGGGGCAGCTACCTATCTAATCTATACTGGGGGCAGCTACCTATCTAATCTATACCGGGGGCAGCTACCTATCTAATCTATACTGGGGGCAGCTACCTATCTAATCTATACCGGGGGCAGCTACCTATCTAATCTATACTGGGGGCAGCTACCTATCTAATCTATACCGGGGGCAGCTACCTATCTAATCTATACTGGGGGCAGCTACCTATCTAATCTATACCGGGGGCAGCTACCTATCTAATCTATACTGGGGGCAGCTACCTATCTAATCTATACTGGGGGCAGCCACCTATCTAATCTATACCGGGGGCAGCTACCTATCTAATCTATACTGGGGGCAGCTACCTATCTAATCTATACTGGGGGCAGCCCCATTAGTGTATGTGTGTGGTGCGCTCACACGCAAAGTGGATGAATTGGGGGGGGGGGGGGCGCCAAAATCTGGTTATGCTCAGGGCGCTGTAAAACCTAAGGCCGGCCCTGTGTGGTTAGTTACCTATGCTGAGCAAAAGAAGTAGGAGAGTAGTAACAGCTGGGCCAGCCAATACACTGGGTTTATGGAAGACAAAGTCTGGGTGCCAGAACATCAATGCCTATAGGTTCAGAGGATGTGCAGTACATTTGAAAAAGTGATCTGAAAAAGCTCTTGGTAATGCAATGCTATGGGGGATTTTTATAAAATCACATCACTCATGTGGGATCACACCCATAGCATTAAATTAGCAAGAGCTTTCAAATCGCAAAGTGCTCAGAAAATCACTCCTAGTGGGTTTCTGGCCTTAAAGTTCCTCTTTAAAGTGAATGGGAACCATATTTAAAAAAAAAAATGAAGCAAATACTTACCTAAGGAGAGGGAAGGCTCTGGGTCATATAGAGCCTTCCGTCTCCTCTCTCGGTGCTCTCTATCCTGTGCTGGCTCCCCCCCGTTTCAATCCCCCAATGAAAGGATATTTGG
This sequence comes from Hyperolius riggenbachi, assembly GCF_040937935.1. Lineage (NCBI taxonomy): Eukaryota > Metazoa > Chordata > Amphibia > Anura > Hyperoliidae > Hyperolius > Hyperolius riggenbachi. Next base: position 44,917,021 of record NC_090648.1, read on the forward strand.
AAGTCTTTGGGAGCCGTGTCCTCCCGAAGACGTGCGGCTCCATACTGCACAGGCGTAAGCGTGCAAGAGAGCGTGCTTGTGCAGGCGCAGTACAGGGCCGCCCTTCTTCAGGAGCACTCGTGCTCCCTGAAGACTTCTGAAGCCTCCTTTGGCCGGGTAAAGCTGTATTTGACTAAATAAGACAAATACTGCTACCGGGCGAGCCAGCACTAGAACGGGGGGACCAGGAGAGGAGCGGGAAGGCTCTATAGGACCCAGAGCCTTCCCTCTCCTTGGGTAAGTATCTGTCTCATTTTTTTTTTAAATGCGGTTCCCATTCACTTTAAAGGAAACCTGAAGTGAGAGTGATATGGAGGCTGCCATACTTATTTCCTTGTAAACCATGCCAGTTGTATGGCAATCCTTTTGATCTTCTGGCATAAGTAGTGTCTGAGTCAAAACCCTGGAACAAGCATATGGCCAATCCAGTAAACCTGAGTCAGCTGAGACAGAAACACCTGATCTGCTGCATGCTTGTTCAGGATCTATGGCTAATAGTATTAGAGGCAGGGGATCAGCAGGACAGCCAGGCAACTGGTATTGTTTAAAATGAAATAAACATGGCAGCCTCCATATCCCTATTACCTCGGGTTCCCTTTAACCACCCTGGCGTTCTATTAAGATCGCCAGGGCAGCTGCATGAGGGTTTTTTTTAAATAAAAAAAAAAATATTTCATGCAGCCAACTGAAAGTTGGCTGCATGAAAGCCCACTAGATGGCGCTCCGGAGGCGTTCTTCTGATCGCCTCCGGCGCCCAGAATAAACAAGGAAGGCCGCAATGAGCGGCCTTCCTTGTTTTGCTTAGATCGTCGCCATAGCGACGAGCGGAGTGACGTCATGGACGTCAGCCGACGTCCTGACGTCTGCCGCCTCCGATCCAGCCCTTAGCGCTGGCCGGAACTATTTGTTCCGGCTGCGCAGGGCTCAGGCGGCTGGGGGGACCCTCTTTCGCCGCTGCTCGCGGCGGATCGCCGCAGAGCGGCGGCGATCGGGCAGCACACGCGGCTGGCAAAGTGCCGGCTGCGTGTGCTGCTCTTTATTTCATGTAAATCGGCCCAGCAGGGCCTGAGCGGCACCCTCTGGCGGTAATGGACGAGCTGAGCTCGTCCATACCGCTAAGGTGGTTAAGTATCCACCCTTTTTTACTTTTACAGATTTAGGATTACTTTAAATTCTTAAAGTACACCTTTAAAAAAAAAAGTGACATACTCACATCCCTCCGCTGCAGGACTTGACTGAAGAGGAGCTGCCAGATAATGAAAAATGGCATTAAAGAGGTACTGTACACATATAATGTATAGCAGACAGCAGGATACACACCTTTACATCATCAGAAACATTTCCTGTAGCTATATATAGCACTGCCCCTCCCTCCCGAGCATTCTGGAAGGCAAGCTATATTTTTGTACCGGCTTTAAGCCGCATCTACACGCGTAGATGCGGCGGCGATGTTCCTTATCAATCGAGCCGCTAATGCGGCTCGATTGATAAGATCCGACAGGACGGACCTCCCCACCGCCGATTCCCTGCTCGCTCCCCGCGAGGGGACAATGGCAGGGAATCAAGCAGAAGATAAGCGGGGACGAGCGGGGAATCGAATCCGGTGCACGCGCGGCGAACGGGGAAGCGGAAGAGGCGATCCGGCGGCTAATCGAGCTGCCGGATCGCCGCCTCATCTACACGTGTAGATGAGGCTTTAGACCTCTCAGTCAACAAGCATTCCGCAGAGATTGCCTGCCAGTACTGAAGATATCACCATCTGTGATAAATTTCAGAGTAAATCAGGGGGAGGAAATATTTTACAATGGGCAAGCACTGACTAAATAATTTATAAGTTAATGTAAAAAAACAAAAAGACAAAAAAAACCCCCAATTTTATTCAACAAGTTATTTTGGTTACAATACCTCTTTAACCTTCCTGGCGGTAAGCTGAGCAGGCTGAGCTCGGGCTATGACGCCGGAAGGCACCGCTCAGGCCCCGCTATGCTGATTTGCATACATTTTTTTCGCTACACGCAGCTAGCACTTTGCTAGCTGCGTGTGCAATGCGATGCGATCGCCGCCGCTACCCGCCGATCTGCTGCTATTCGTCGCACCGCGGCCGCCCGGCCCCCGCCAGACCCCGTGTGCTGCCTGGCCAATCAGTCCCAGGCAGCGCTGTGGGGTGGATCGGAGTCCCCTTTGACGTCACGACGTCGGTGACGTCATCCCGCCCGTTGCCAACGGGGGAAGCCCTCCAGGAGATCCCGTTCTTTGAAATTTTTTTTTAAAAAATAGCTTTGCTGCCCCCTGGCGGATTTTGATAAACCGCCAGGAAGGTTAAAGTGGACCTGAACTCTTGCACAGGACAGAAGGAAAACAGAGAGAAACGCACCCTGTATGTATTTAGAGAGTTTAGCCTAATTCACCCTCATCTGTGACTAATCACAACTGTAATTTGATCTCTCACCTGTGTCAGCTGGCTGTCTCGGCAGAGCAGCTAATTAGTAAACACAGGATGTAATCCCTATGTCTGCTTCCAGGAAAGCAGGAAGTAGACACCCTGCAGATTTATTGCAGGATTTGTATCAGCTGTAACAAAGTAATGCGGTTGTGGTTGCGAGGAAGTTCTGAGTTTGGCCTGGAACCCACTACAAAGCGCTATCGCTAATCGCAATCGCTAGCGTTTTGTATGAGTGGTTTGTAAGAGATTTCATGAGTGTTTTAGGGAGTGATTTAACCACTTAAGCCCGAAGGGTTGAAATTTTTTTACATCCGAGCAACTTTCACCCCCCATTCATTTGCCAATAACTTTATCACTACTCATCACAATTAATTGATCTATATCTTGTTTTTTCCGCCACCAATTAGGCTTTCTGTGGGTGGTATATTTTGCTAAGAGCCACTTTACTGTAAATGCATTTTAACAGGAAGAATAAGAAAAAAATTGAAAAAATTCATTATTTCTCAGTTTTCAGCCATTATAGTTTTAAAATAATACATGCCTCCATAATTAAAACTCACGTATTGTATTTGCCCATATGCCCCGGGTATTTCACCGTTAAAATTATGTCCCTATCACAATGTATGGCGACAATATTTTATTTGGAAATAAAGGTGCATTTTTTCCGTTTTGCGTCCATCACTGTTTAGAAGCCCATAATTTATTAAATCATATTGATATACTCCTTTGACATGAATATTTAAAAAGTTCAGACCCTTAGGTAACTATTTATGTTTTTTGTTTTTTTTTTATTATTGTAATTTTTTTTTTTTTTAATTTAAACTTGTATGTGGGTATTTTTTGGTGTGGGAGGTAAACAGGGTTTTTTTAAATATCTTTATAGGTTTATTCTTGAAACTTTTTTTTTTTTTGGGTGTAATTTGCTATTTGGCCACAAGATGGCCAGAATCAAAAAGTCCTGGGAGCGATCGATCTCGTTCCCAGGCAGAAGAAAGGAGACCAGAGCTCAGAAAAGCCGCAGCGTCTGAAGAGACGCTGTCGGCTTTTCTCCGGGGGGGTCCGATCAGCGAAAGGGATTTATAATCCCTTTCACTGATCGGTGGGCTAGCGGCCAGCAGCGGGGGCGCGCACGGTGGGACCCGCGGGAGTGCGCGCAGCCCAACTGGACGAGAAATCTCGTCCAGTTGGGCTTAAGTGGTTAAAAAGTGTATCAATTTGCCAGCGGTTGTGTAGCGATTAGCGATTTAAAGTCTGATTGGTCCTTTCAATTATTTTTCACTTTGTTACAGTGTGCAATAACTTCAAAACGCTAGCAAAACCGCTCCGTGCAGGTTTTGATGAGCGATTACGCCAGCGATTATATAATTTACATTGAAGCGCAAACGCTAACAAAATGCTGCATGTCCTGCGCTTGCGATTTTGCTAATCGCAATCGCTTCTGTGGAGTTTGCACCATCCATTTACCTTGGCAGAGCGTTTAGGGAAGTCGCTAGCGATTTATCACGCTCCCTAAACGCTCAACAAATCGCTTTATTGGGTTCCAGCCCTTCAGGTCTGTTTTCAAGCATAGGATTTTGTTACCTTTTTTTACATAAATTATACTGATATATTTAATCATTCTGTATTACATTAGAAACTATAGGTGGTCCTATAAGCGCGGCCTATTTTCAGTGGTCTTTTGGATTGTAACCCGGTCGCCCTTGTCCCCTCCCCATGGAACAGTCACGTTTCCGGTTAGCAGATGCCGGTTGTCGCGGAGTGTCTATATATATAGAACTTGCAGCTGATCTCATGCACAGCCGGCATATAAATATCTCTGCTTAATTAGTTTCTTCGCACCCACGCCGCACAGCTAATTCTGCTCTATTCTTTCACAGTCACCTTTTATTTTATGCAACTCTCTCTGGCCGTCTCTGCTCTGCCTTTTACCCCGTCCTCCCCCCCCCCCCCCCCTAACCAGTGGCTTAGCTAAGAAGCAATGGGTGAGTCTATAGATAATAATCGATAGTTGAACCATGTGATTTTACTGCATTTTACCATGTGGAATTTCTGAATAAAAAGCACCAGCTATTTTTCTACCATTGATTGGCTTGCGGATCCTTCTCTACTGGTATAGATAATAATTGATACAATGCACCAAAACTCCCAAGGACAGTCACAGAGAGATGGAGGCAGGAGAGCTTCCTAGTAAATCACCACTATACAAAGCACATGCAGGGGTGATCATTATCAGCATAGCACCAGTCAAGAGCTTAGGGCCCATTCACCCTAGAAGCGCTATTCTGAACGCTTTGCGATTGATTAGCGCTTTTTAAAAATTGCTCCCATTCACTTTCATTAAAATTGCAGTAAAAAATGCGTAAAAATGTCGGCAATTTTTACGTGATTATACAGCAGTGAAAGGGGGCTCCTCTGGTTCAGGGCCCCCTTTCACTACTCCACTGCTTCCTGTCCTCTCACCATAGGATTGGTTCACACGGATGTTTGAACCAGTCAGGGTCGGGCCGAGGCAAGAGAGGCTCAAGCCTCAGGGCACAGTGTAGGAGGGGGCGCTGGGCGGAGGCAAGAGAGGCTCCAGCCTCAGGGCACAGTGTAGGAGGGGCGCACAACTCACTCAGCCATCATTCCCCTATTGTGTTTGAGGCAGAGTGAAGTAAGAAAAGGAAATACATGGCAGTGACTGCAAGGCAGATAACTAGAGATTAAGTAGAGTGACCAGATTTTTGTCGGTTCAACCTGGGATGGGGGCTAAAAAGAGGGGTGGGGGGTGCGGGGCGCGCAGGGGCGTGACACGACATTTTATGGGTGGAGCTAACATAATGATGTAACAGCGAGGCATAAGAAAGTAGTGTTTACGCCATGATGTGGTCAAACGAGGATTCGCATCATGGGTGTGCAGAAACTGTGTGATGCTATTTAATAGTATACCGTAACCCCAAAGCAGCAAACATAGCCAACTATGACCATTAAATAATAAATGGAGCAACAGTTACCCTAGACACCAGAAATGAAACGCAATGTGGGAAACATGTCAGCACAAAATAAACGCAATGGGCAACATGTCAGCACAAAATAAACGCATTGCGGGCAACATGTCAGCACAAAATAAACGCATTGCGGGCAACATGTCAGCACAAAATAAATGCATTGCAGGCAACATGTCAGCACAAAATAAACGCATTGCGGGCAACATGTCAGCACAAAATAAACGTAATGTGGGCACATTTCACCTGGAAAAAAAAGCTTTTACTCACCTGACAGTGCGCAGCTCCCTCGGAAGATCCTCCTCCAATCTCCCGCTCTCACAGGCAAAGCAGGGCTACGGGAAGATGGCGCCCGAAGCCCTGTACTGGAGACACAAATAGTCTCCAGTACAGGACTCCGCCTCCGGACGCCATCTTCCCGTAGCCCTACTCTGCCTGTGCCTGCCGGAGAAATATGTAGGCTGCTGGAGCGGGGCTGCGGGGAATGAACTAGCGCAGCATCTATGAGACGCTGCGGCTAGTTCATTTACGGTGACAAGAGTCCCGAGGCCGGGACGTCCCGCTGCTGAAAGCGGGACGTTTCCCGGGACCTCACGCAGCCTGGGACAGCGCCCCCCGAAGGCAGGACGCGTCCCGGGTAAAGCGGGACGTATGGTCAGCGTAGATTAAGGGGTTGGGGGCCCTGGGGTGCCTCTTAGTCTAATAGCAATCAGTGTGTGACGGCCGGGGTGGGATGGATGGAGGGGCGCACTTTGGTGTCTCAGTCTTGGGTGCTGGAGGACCTTGTCACTTCTCTGGAACCAGCCGCCCGAATTTGGCGCAAATGCTTTCCTGCAAGCATGCAGAAGTGTTCAGACCGGCAACACAAGACATGAGCAATACTATAAAATGCGACGCAACACTCGTGTCTAGTGTGAACCGACCCCTACAACACCTTTTCCAAAGAGGTTGAGCAGCTGTGGAAACTATGGCTCAAAACTGAATTCAAAACGTTTACCTTATATTCAGCAATGACAACATATCATATCAAATGTTGAAACTGGGAAACTGTATTTTATGAAATGTATATTCCTATGCCGAATTTTATGCTAAAAGCACATATTAAAAAAAGTTGGGACTTGGCCAACAGAGGACTGGAAAAGGCTAGAAAAAAAAATCTCACAATTAGTTCTGTTACATGGCAATAACGTAAAGTAAAGTGATTGGGAGTAAAAAGAGCAATCCCAATCTCTTTGACGCAAAAATTGGGTAGGGTTTACAACTGTAGGAGATATTGCCAACAGAATTCCACTTTGAAAATAACATTCTTCATTGTACAATTGCAAAGATTTTGTGGATATCATCATCTACAGTGCAGATCATCCATAAAAGATCTAGAGACTTCTTGAGAAATTCCTGTCCACAAGGGACTAGGCAGAGAGCCAATATTGGATGGCTGAGATTGTTGGGACTTCAGGTAGCACTGAACAAAAAAGACAATATTCTATAGTAAAAATCACTGCGGGGGCTCAGGAACCCTTCTGAAAACCATTGTCTGTTGTTTTTTTATGACAAATGCAAGTTGGAAATCTACTATATATAAACAATAATCAGAAAATATATCACCGTCTCTGGGCCTGAGCTTATAAGAAATGGAATAAGGCAAACTGAAAAAAAACAGTCCTGTGTGATCTGACAAATCAAAAACTGAAATTATTTTGGGAAATCATAAATGTCACATCATCCACGCTTAAAGGACAATATGAAGGCTGCCATATTTATTTCCTGTTAAACAATGCCAGTTACCTGGCAGTCCTGTATATCTATTTGGCTGCAGTAGTGTTTGAACAACACCAGTGACAAGCATGCAGCTAATCTTGTCAGCTCTGACAATAATGTCAGAAACACCTGATCTACTGCATGCTTGTTCAGGGTCTATGGCTAAAAGTATGAGAGGCAGAGGATCATCAGGACAGCCAGGAAACTAGTATTGCTTAAAAGGAAATAAATATGGCAGCCTCCACGTCCCTTTTGTTACAGTTGTCCTTTAAGCAGAGAAGGATCTGGCTATTTATCAGCACACAGAACAAAATATGATGACATCAGGGGTGTGGAGTTGGTACAAAAACATCTGACTCCGACTCCTCAGATTATGAAACCACTATGACTCCACAGCCCTGGATGACATCAGGGGCAAACCCAGGATTTTCAAGGGGGGATTCCTGAAAGGTCTGCCTCAGCCATGCACAATGCAGTATAATAAAATGGTAGGACATCATGCTGGGTACAAATAATGCAATTTCCCGTCAGACCGACAATGGGACCGATCAGGAGCAGTTTGGATACAGATAATAATGAGGACAGCTGACATTGCTAATGAAGGGGAAAGTGAAGCATTCACATAGCAGGGCACAGGGCTGTGCTCATACCTGACTCTGTTAAGTTCACCAGAGCTGCTCCATGCTCTGTACACACGCTGCTGCTCCATGCTCTGTACACACGCTGCTGCTCTATGCTCTGTACACACGCTGCTGCTCTGTGCAAAGTCAACTGTAGCAGGGAAAGAAAGGGAGCAGTGCTGTAGATATTCTGATGTCTCAACTTGTGCCTGTCTCCAGACACTGCACCGGCCCTGGTCTAAGGGGGGATTCTGGGCAGCTGTAATCCCCACCTGCGTTTGCCTCTGGACATGGATAATGTGCAACACTAATGCTGAATGATATATACATGTTTTGGAGCAACATATTGGGCCATTTAGGTAATATATATTTCAGGGTTAGCCTTTCTTATGTCAGGAACTCATTGTCAATCTGCACACTGCACGTATTGCAACAGCATAGCGCTGTAGTAAAAGAATCTGAGTACTAAACAAGCCTGACTGCAATCCAGACCCGTCACCCAATGAAAATAACTGGCACATTATGAAAAGAAAAATACAACAAAGGAGAAACTGAACTGATGAACAGCTGAAATCCGACATTTGGCAAGAAGAGAATGACATTTCACTTTCCAAACCACATGACTTGGTCTCGTCAGTCCCCAAACATTTACAGCGTACTGTTGTTTTATAGGTGTTACTGACATCAGATTCTAAATATTGTCATATAACAACGCAATTTCTCAGTCTCAACATTTGATATGTTGCCTTTGTATACTTGTCCTTTAAAGCACACTTGAAGTGAAGAGGCATATGGAGGCTGCCATATTTGTTTCCCTTTCTCAATTTACATTGCCTGACAGTCCTGCTGTTCCTCTGCCTCTAAAACTTTAAGCCATAGACCCTGAACAAGCATGCAAATCAGATGAAAGATTAGCAGGCTGCCAGGCAACTTGTATTGTTTAAAAGTAAATAAATATGGCAGCCACCATACATCTCTCACTTCTAGTGTCCTTTAACTACTCCACCTTCAAGGGTTTTACCCGTCAGCACTCCTTCCATTCATTCGACTCTAACTTTACTAGTATTTATCACAACAAAACAATATATCTTATTTTTTTCACCACCAATTAGGCTTTCTTTGGGGGTTCTTTTTGCTAAGAATTATTTTATACTAACGGTGTTTTAACAGAAAAAATAAGAATAAAATGGAAAAAATTCATTTCTCAGTTTTTGGCCATTAAAGTTTTAAAATAATGCATGCTACCGTAATTAAAACCCACACATTTTATCTGCCCATTTGTCCCGATTATTGCAACGTTTAAAATTTGTCTTTTGAATCTGACAGATCTTTCATGTCTTGGACTAATCCATCTCCTCTTGGGGTATTCTCAATTATTTCTTTATTTACAAAAGCACTTAGTGAACAGCAGTTCCTCAGTCCAACTGCCAAAAGAGTGGATAGTGTGCTGGTTAAGAGGGCTCTGCCTCTGACCAGGATTTGAATATTGTCTCCTCCTAATCAGCAAGGAGTCATTGGGCAAGGCTCCCTAACAATGCTTCTGCCTGATTGGAATTCGGAAAATGGAAATCGAAAATTCTGCAGAAGGCCACAACTCGGTAATTTTAGATCACGGAACTCGGAAGCATTGGACCAATCAGAGAATGCAGAATTTTTCCACAAAAATTGGATTACCGCAGTCATTTTTGACCAATCACAAGATCCCATTTGATCCCATTTTTTCCATTCCCTGATGCAAAAAAATTGACAAAAAAACTCCTCGGAAATGTGAAAAACAGAAAATTGGAAATCATCTCCCCTCTAGGCCACCATGATCACAGGCATCAATGAGATGCCTGCATCACTACCGAAATGTAACAGCCGCGCATGACTTCTTATTTAGCTTACTTATTGTGCGTAAATAGGAAATAATGACATCTTGTGGCCAAATAGTAATATTACATCTACATACATAGGGAATACATTTTTTATATGTATGTCAAGAGGGTATATTATTATTACATTTTGGGCTTGTAATTAGTGATGTATGTAAAACTGAAAAAATGCTCCTTTATTTCCAAATAAAATATTGTCACCATATACATTTTACTAGGGATATAATTTAAACGTTGCAATAACCAGGACAAATGGGCAAATAAAATGTGTGGCTGTTATCCACAGTAGAACTTTTTATTTTAAAACTATGATAGCCGAAAACTGAGAAATAATATTTTTTTTCATTGTGTTTTCTTACCGTATTTCAATTAAAATGCATTAAAATAAAATAATTCTTAGCATAATGTACCACCTATAGAAAGCCTAATTGGTGGTGGAAAAAAACAAGGTATAGATCATTTAGTTGTGATAAGTAGTGATAAAGTTATTGAGGAATGAAAGGGAGGAGTGCTGAAATGTGAAAATTCCTCTCATCCATAAGGTGAAAACAACCCGCGGGCTGAAATGGTTAAGGGAGTAGTGAAGCTCTCTGACATCTTTGTATAGATCCTTTCAAGGAAATGCTTTGGTAAATAATAACAGTATTACTAAAAAATCCCCCGCAAGGAGATGGACTAGTCCAAGATCTGTCAGCTTTTTAAAACATTCTGTAAGTGACTGCTACACAGGAAAATTTAATTTATGGCATATTTTACTCTGGGAGACTTGTATGTATGTTTGTATTTTAATATTTTCTTTGTGATAGTGACTCTTTTACATTTATTTTTTTTTGTAAGCCCTTGTTAAATCCACCTCTCCCAGTAAAGCTGTAGAGCAGCAGTGGCTGCGGAGCGTCCAATGTAAGGCATATTTATCACTTAGTGAGCAGCGACTGGCATGGATGTGAGATCTTGTTATTCACCTAGCTGTGGTGCCCGGA